>NW_026623578.1:788215-805822 GCF_030028575.1 Malurus melanocephalus | reverse complement strand
GCACCGGGCCGAGGGCCGCTCACACCGCTCGGGAGCCCTCAGCTCCCAGTGATTAACCCTAATTAGCTGCTGTTCCCCTGCATGGCATCGCCCTCCCYCGCTGCCCGTCCCGCTTGTGGCAGCGCTGTGACACGAGGGGTCGAGCCCTGCCCGCCACCCGCGGGACACGGGATGGAAAATGTCAATTCCGTTCGGCTGAGTTGTGTCTACAAGGGGGCAGTGCCGTGCCTGATACTCAGGAGCCAAGAACGTGTGAGATGAGTGTCAGACGCACGAGTGGAATGTCCTGCGTGAGGGAAAAGAGAACAGGTAGTGTCAGCACTACATAGTTGTAGCAGAATTGTTGAAGAAAACCCCTGAATCACCGCGTCATTTGCAGCTACAATTTAACGTGTAGAAATACAGCATCCAAAATACAGATCTTCATCACAGTAAAATCACGGGAAGGTAGATAAATCTAATCCTTTTTTCTATTTTTTCACGTATCTAAGAATGGTCATGGTAATTACTAGGTTTTGGCTAAGGTTTATAAATTGCTACTATACTGTTATGATATACATACAGGCAGCTACTGACTTGGTCATASCTGATCTATTGCCCAATAGGCACAACAATAGAAACAAAGTTTATTGTTGGTACTGAAGGAACTTAGAATGAATGTGATGAATATGGAGAGGTGTGGAAGGAATTAAAAAKTGATATAAAGGTGCAGAAAATGCACGGAGGAAAACATGAGGGAAAAAAAAGTACCACTGAAGAAGAAAGCATGGACACCAACTAGCAAAGAAAAACAATAACGAATAACAGGGAAAAAAAAAGTAATACTAAGGGAAATTAATTACAGCACTAAAAATATAATTATAAAGAAAGTATCAGGCCCAGCAGATGGCCTGAGCCCTGTATACATCAACATATAAAAGTTTAAAATGTAAAGGAAGAKCTAGCTTAAGTATAAAGAAATAACGTTTCAAGAAAAATTAAGGGCCGTATTAAATACTTTTAATACTTTTTGAAATGTGCTTCAGTTGCTGATAAACTGAAAAGTGTATTCGGAATGCACAAATACCTTCAGGACATCAATGCCAAACTCAGGTCATAGTGGCCAGCAAAGTTGTGTAATTTTCCATTTCTTACACGGGGTGGCACAAGATAGCTGGAAATCCAACCAGTGTTCAGATGGAACCGAGAAAACAAGCAAACAAGAGGTCACAGCCAACTACCAGGGARTGTTGAATAATTCTATTTTTACACATCAGACAACTGCTAATATAAGTAGTTTCTGACACGTAAGCTTTACCAACAGGCTTGAAGGCATAATGCTCTATTGTGTGCATTTTGTCCTGTACTTGGGAAAAATCAACTGTTGCACAATTTTGGGGCCTGACATAATTGGCAATTAACCTTTAAATAGAAATTAGTCACCAAAAATAACAATACAAAATATTAACCTTTTTCCTAGTCCTTTCACATTTTACATATTCGAAAAATAWTTTCTATTAATCAAAAAAACCCCATCAAATAGATGGGAAGTGCCTCCCTTTCAAGTAGTTTAAGGAACAGCTCAGAAGTATTGGAACTTGAAAACATTAATTTGAAAGTCTGTCTCAGTAGGGTTGGATGTAGAGGCTGCATTTGTACAGAAATCCTTGCTAATTTCCCTATGCAGGAAATCTAAATACTTTTGTGTGGGGTTTTTTTGCAACTTTATTTTGCCCTTTGTGATGATAAAGTCTTTGGGTTCTTGTTTTTGAAGTCCATACAAATAATTTGGCTCCTGTCAAAGAAAACAATGATAAAAATTGAAAAGATCAACACATTACACAGTAGCAGCTTTCAGATCTGTGGACAAGAGGTAGGTAGTGTGTGATATCCTGCTTCACKTCTGAAATTCCTGTTTTGTCTTTTTCTATCTCTGAACAAATACATGGTTATTGAAAAGAAGCCAAGTTCTAAGTCAGGTCTAAGTGAAGAACTTTTGTTTGGAATTCAGATAGAGAAGGACAAACCTAGAGASAATGTGCATGTTTCTAAGAGTCAGACCAAGTCCCACATATTTTCCATTTAAAGGACGTGGCTATTTCCCATATACAGTCTGTTCATCCTCCCTGTGTGTGATTTTCAGGGATTTTTATATATTTTTCTCTATCAGAGAGCATCACAGTGTGTTGGCTATAAACAGCCTTATTGGTATGAGATCAAGCAAGAGCCAGCTTGCTACCAATGAGAAACTTCCTGTCTGTATTTGGGGAGGAGGGGATGTATAATGATCATTTTGTTTACAGAACTTATTAATGTTATTCATTAGTCTTTAMATAAGATTTCTGTACTTCAAGTGAAAGGTACTAAATACACGGCAATTCATACAATATTTGCATATTTGCTTATTGTGGGAATAATATGTAAAAATAAAAGCAATAGATCTCTTGCATCTCCATATAGGAGACAGTACCACTAGAGAATTTCAGTACAGCAGTAGAATTGCAGACAAATATGTGGTTATACACCTTGAACTCACATACCTTAATTTGTACTAGAATGTGTGCCTGTCTCAGAGAAGGGAGGTAGTTACACATAGGTACAGACAACCTTTGTTTTCTGAGGTTGTTTTCTGCATATTTCTTTTTGACATAGTAAACATTCTTACCTTCCTGTGCCTTATGAAAGATGTCTGATCTTTGCCATTTGCAGTATCAGATTAATGTCTACAATAATGCTGTGTTAATATTGTAATTTTTATCATATTGTGGTCTAAATCCAGTATCAAGTGTGGATTAATCACAGCAGGAAAATACTTATGCATAATCAAAAAGTCTGCAGTTTCCTTCATATGAAAGAGTTGAGTTCTCCRTTTGTGTTTCTGTGTGCTCTGATGGTCAGGCTGTTATTCCTACTTGCATGCAGGATACATTCAGTTCAGCTCACTTCCAACAATTCCTGGAAAAAAAACCCACAAAACACATGAAGTACTCTGTTACATGGACAGAAGATATCTTTGCTGGTTGAGCTTGAGGGGAAAACTGGGTGCAATTATATATTCTTTTAATTATTCATGACTTGGGTCTGAAGTGAATGTGTATACATTTTTCTCTTATTCACTTTATCAAATTCAAAACTAAGCCCAGAAGCAGTTTTATTCTTGGCAGCATGACAAGTTTCCTTTCCTCAACGAACCAGTCAAAGGAATTGTTCCTCAGAGAGTTTGTCATCCTCACATATCCCAGAGAGGCGGGAGGGAAGCTGGCATTCATTATATCCCTCGTCACACGTGTGTGTGCTCTCTCTCCTTCTCCATCTCWGACTGTGACAACAAGCCCATCTCGGAGGGCTGTGTTTATCTCTAGCATGTGCTTTAATTTGTGTAGTTCATTAATGTAGAAAGCATTGCTCAGTTCTGGTAAGGACAATGTACCCATCCAGATTCTGCTTCCTCCCCCCGCTATCCCCGACGCAGCACAGTTCAGAGTGAGGGAATTTGTGCTGTTTTGCAGAGCAACTACAGCTAAAGCAGCTCAGAAGCCAAAAGCTGATGTAAACACACACCAGGAAATTGTTTTGATCTGGCCTATCAGGCTGCTGGCAATGCACTGTGCTTTCTTGGGAGACATGCAAATTTATGGGACACAACTTGACATGATTAAGGCAATGCATACAGAATAGGTAATTACCCTTTGGCAAGAGAATGATGTCAAGAGCCAATGATTCTTTACATTCTTGGCAGTGCAGGTAGGATCATGAAATTAGGGGGCTCTTGGAGATTCATTATAATTTAGGTGTTGGATTGGGTATTTTTTAAACTATGTTTTTCCAACTTTTATGTGGTATTACTATTAACTGTTTGTCTTGCTGGGATACCTAAGAACAATGGTCAGTTTGTAGTCTTCAAAACCTAAACCTGTATCTGCTGATATTGTGACCGCTTGTGATAGTTATTGAGTTTGGARACAACAACAAAGAGGAGTTAAAATAATGCCACAGGGAAACATCAACTTCTGCTATTCACTCACAGCAGTGGAGTTCTTTATTTTGAAATTTAATTATCAGAGACACTGACACTCCTTGTTGACAGACATGTGCTCGGATCTCATCCACATGCCTGACTGGAGTCAGATTCAGCTTATGTCAGGGTTAATGAATAATTACTGATCACTACCTGGGAATTTGGGGGCTGAGAATAGCTGAACTAAGGTGAAAGACTCCATATCTTATTACTACTCCCCTGAGTCAGCCTAGCAAATAGCTAACTGTAGCATCTTAATTAACCATGTGTTAGAATCAACCTTTTCTCCCTTTCAAGCTGTACACATTGCTAATTACATTAGGTAGAYGCACAGGAGCACAAGGGAAGCAGGCAGTAGTGCAGTGGTGGGGCAGGTGGGTTATAGCAAGGCAAGTCTGGTGGCACTGGGAAGATGTTGAAATGTCACCCTTTCATTTAATGCAAACAGGAGAAAAGAAACTGCTCTGTGTATGCTRGAGAACATTACCCTTCCAACCCCCTGGACAAGACAGGCCAAATAGACACAGGAGACTGTTTTGGCCAAACTTAACASGGGAAAGGAATGCAGGGGAAGAAACTCTCAGGAAGAGCACAAAGTGTGGAGCTGTGGAGCTGTCACCTGTCACACATGTACTACACAGAGAGCCTGTGACACACAGGTTGTGCTGCTGTGAATGCTCAGCAGCCCCAGTGTCAGTGAGCCTTGCTGTGCTGGGTGCACAGTGTGAGAAGAGAGCAAGTGTGCTTGGAGTGTGTTGTGTTCTGGCTGTGAACAGCTGGCATATGATTCTTCAGGGACTTGGACCATCTGGTACAGATGAGAATCTATCATGTTACTCAGTGCCTTTATCAGAAATAGGAACTTGAAAGAACATCACAAAGCTAGRATTAATTTGCTGGTACAAATTTGACTTTTGAACTACAAAACTGCTTCTAAAAGCCAATTCTCTGGTTTGTCCATTATATAGTTGATAAGTACTTGATTTATTATGTTCTACTATTTGGAAAACTAAAATTGTGCTGTTAAAAAATGTGCAATTTCTTGAGGTTTTTTAATCTAAAAAAAATATAGTCCCAAAGTTATTTTTAGAGCTAAAATGCTCCAAAATTGTTTTTTGCCATCCCTCTCCATTAGCACACAACTTTGACATTCTCTCCACTGATACCTGTCATGTTCTTTAAGTTCATTTTTGGTTCTCTGTTGCTTTATGTGTTAAATGCAGTTTCTTTGAGGTAATTCCTTTCTAAGCTTTCTGCATCAGGCCCTTCATGTCCAAGCCTTTATTCAGGTAGAATACTTGGATTTTATCCTGACCATTAATTTTAATTTTCAAACAGTATTTTTTGAAGATTAGCTAAATTAAATCATTTTTGCAATTACTGTCAAATTAATCCATAATGGAAGGTAGATAACAGCAGAGATGAAGCCTCTTAGATTTTGACAGATACCCTCATTGGGTTTAATGTTTTGTGTAATATCTCCTTAAGTGAGGAAAGAGTTYGCCTTGATGACTTCCTTCCTCATGCCAGGCTGCTGGCCACAGAGAAAAAAAAAAAACCCTCTTTTTCCATTTCTGCATTCTAAGAGGGAGTGCTGTTAACCCTGACTATATTAAAAACTATTTTTGCCTTAATCAGGCCTTATCTCTGACACTTGATAACTGATGGCTGCTGAAGCTCCATGTAACATACAAAGTCTACCACAGAATATAATAAAACCAAAACACAAAAAAAACCACTCAAAAATCCCCCTCTAACTTGATTTCATAGAGATAGGGGAACAAGAAGTCAAATGATTAATTGAATAGAGGAAACCAAGGAATAGTAATCTTCAGTAGAGATTAGTGGAGAAAAGGAGGCTGGAAATGGATTAACAAGWCCAGTCATCTCAGGATCAGAGAGTTGAATCTGAATGTACCTGAAAATCCTAGGAGTTTGTCACTTAGACTGACCAAAATAAAACAAAGTAAACACACTGGCACCTACACTGGGCTCAGTGGAGTGGGACTATGGATACATCTGTGCCCAAAGTGCTYATTTTGAGRTACCTGATTCTGAGCAGCCCTTCTRCCCTGTCCTGGGATTRAGCTCAGCTTYGGTTTCTCCAGTGATTAAATGGTTACTCCTGGCTGCTCAGGGGCCTCAGACACTTTCTAAGACAATATTTGGGACTTTTTTAATAAGCAGGGGCATTGATATAATGGTTCATTTATTCTGCCATCATATGGCATCACTTAAAATTAAATTATTGGTTTAAGTTAAAACTTCTTTTTATGCCTGATCTGGCCTGCCTGACTTCAGTGGCAGTTTTGTTTAAAGTATAGCACRTTAAAAATTACTGAGATTCAGGAGTAGATGAATAATTTTTAGACATTACATCTTAAGTTTAAGAAGACAAGAAGYTCTGCTGGGGTAAAAATAATTACCTTTTTTTTATTGCTTTTCAATGAGCTTTCCTTGTTTACTTTGTGAACATACTTCGGGCTCAGTCATACCCTACTAGTGTAGCAGAATTCTCAGAGAGCATTAGTAGAGCTGGTGAACAAAAACCAGCCAAACATGAAACCTCAAGAAACCACTCCACCCCCACAAACGTTACTTACTGTCATCACAGGTGTAAGAGACCGTACATAAGTCCCTTGACTGTCTCATGATCTTCGAGATGGACAGAGACTGAACACCCAAAAAAACCCCAAGAGGGAGAAAGGGGGACTTCTGCTCAAAGGAGTCCGAGCCAGATCAAGGTGGGATGACTGCCAAGTTTCCAGCTCCTAGGCTGGAAGGTACAACGTGTAAGCTAGGGATGGTTGCACTGTTCCTGACGTGAAGCGGAGAGAACGGCACAACCCCATGCTGAAAACAATAGACATTCTTTCCCCACCGCTTGGTTGGTTTTTCCATACTTTGCAACCCCCTGGCTTGCTGCCACCCGCTCTCAAAGACTATAAAAAGTCTTTCTGAAAAGACCCTGACGAGATCTCCCCAACGGATGTCAACGAATCCATGGAATCCGGACCGTGCGGACTCGTCGGAGCCGTTTGGTAGCTATAACCCACCCCCCCCCCCTTCTCTCTCTCTCACCCTCTTCTGTCGCGAAAATCCAATAAAATTGTTCATGATTTTGAATATATACTTGCCCCCTCGTTTCTTTTGCACTCTGAGATCCTGATAACGAACCCTCACGACCCCCGCTTGGGTTAAGCAGGTCGTGACAACAGGTAAACACCCAAGCTTTGAGCTCCTAGGCTTAAGCATACCAGACAAACATGGGTAAAATTAAAGAACTGAAGTGCTCACACTGGGGATTTTAAGACCCTCCTCAAGCAAWCAAGCTTTTACCTTTCTGCAAGTACAAGGGCCCCAGTTTGTGCTGCACTTTGGCTGTTACAGCTCTGGCTGTTGAAGCACCCCAGCCTAACTGTGCCTTTCTGGCAGACATTGCCCTCTGTGTCACAAGCTGCAGAGCAGAAAGTCGGCTACTTCTCTACTGCACTTTACCAGAATCAGCTGAAACCTGTGGCACTTTAAACTAAATTACCACATTATTAGGTTAATGAGTAAAAGCTGTCTTTRCTGGCTCTAGCATGGGAAGCAGTAACAGAACAAGTGCTCCTCATAACCACTCTGGAATTGGAGATAATGAATCAAAACCTCTTGGATGCCTTTGAAATTAAGACTGACATACAGAAAATTTGTGTCMAATTTTCAGTTCTGTTCTTTTCATAATCTTGGCCGAGGAAGACCACAATCTACTGTGTGGTTCCTTATTACCTCAATTCACCAACTGTCCCACTATAAATTCCTTTCTGTAAGGTGATGTTAAGCTGTTAGGTTTGCACAGTGAGGCCTTGGTATTCTCTGGAGCTATTTAATGCTACTGTAGTATCAAACAACAATGCCAAACTGTTCAGGGATCATTTAAATTCAGTGTTAATGGTATTTGTTCAGCTTGGTCCATGTAGGAGCCTCACAAATGAGGAATACTCCCAAGTCCTTGAAACTCCTTCTATGAATATCCTCTGGAATATTTAAGCCTCTCAAKTTACTTGGTGTTGAACTGGATGTATAAGCCCTGCAATTAATGACCTCTCTGAGAATGGTGATGTCTCCTTTAAATATGTTTCTTGTAAAGTTTACACCTAAGTGCTTGCAGAGACCTAATTGTCATTTGTGGGTATCAATGTGTTCTCTCACAGACATACTGTGGATCTCAAAATCTATAGAAATAGGGGAGATAGGGATTGCTCTTGGAAGTGCAGCATTTTGCAGCCAAATGTTGACATAGAAAATTAAATCAGTTCTACTTGGCAAGAATATTTGGAAGGAGGAGATTTTTCCWGAAAACAGAACTGAAAATCCTTTGCATCACTGCTGTTCACTCTAGGTAAGCAAAAATCAATACAGGCTTGGCTAGAGGTGAATTTAGTTACATTCATGGTCAAGTGAAATGTGAAAAGAGCTGTTACACAGGACAATGTTGGAGCTTCATGCAGCACCATAAAAAAAAAAAAGACAGTATGAGATGCGTCTGTTGTGTCTCACAATCTTTGATTTATTCCCCCAAGCTTGCAAAAGAATTGAACAAACCAGAAAAAGCCTCATATAATGGAGCAATCTAGAATATTGGCCTCAATTTCCAGWGCATTTACAAACTGCTATTACTAAATATGACTCATCAAGATTAAAAACGCAAAATAATTTAGTCAGGACTGTTGTCAAGCCACTATTTAATGTTACTTTTGCTATTTGCTGTGATAAGCAGTAAAATTTGCACACTCCTTGATAAATCATTGTTTAGCAATGTCTAGAGGGTCCAGTAAATGGTTTGAAATTGCCACAATGTAATAAATGGTTATTTGATAATGAATGAAATTGTTTGAAAATACTGTTAAAATGTCAAGTTTTAACATACAGAACATTAGTCAAAAGGAGTGCAAACATGGAAACCATAGTGACACTATAAATATACTGCAACAAATGCATTTATTTGTACAGGGCAAATAGTAGTTGCTGTATACGAACCAGTATAAATTGATATATGAAGTTAATTTCAATCTGTAAAAGTAATTGCATTGGTTTAACTTATTTAACTCTCCTTACAATAATATTTATAGCAGAGCAAGAAAGTAAAGAAATAAATGATGATAAATAGATAAAATACATAGGAAATGGGAATTGTTTTCCAGTTTAATTATGCTGTCACATAAAATTATCACAGAAATACACTATGCCGACAAGAAGAATACATTAAAATCCCATTATGCTGTGCAGAGTTGGCTGGTTTGCGTTGCTGTTTATTCCAGAAACAGCTTTTCATCTTTTCAACTGCTGTGAAAAGTTACACTTTGTAAAAAAATWAAGTGGTGCAAAAAGGCTGTGCCAGTTGGTGATTGGCCTGTAGAACAAAGGTGGAGAGCAAGAATGTCAGAGGTTTCTCTTCAAGAATAAATGTGACCTCACAGCAAAATTAGAAGGAAAAAGGAATACCCGCTCTGAATAAAAATTTTAATTATCTTTTTTTTTTTCTGAGACACAACTCTACAGAGAGTTTTCCATGGCTGTAGTGCCCATTTAACATGTTCACATACTGTGGTGGTGAGACATTGTTATAATTGTAGTAAGAGCAGGACCAACAAGCAGTCAAAAYATTAGAGTAAAAACCCATTTGTTTTCTTCCACACCAGGTATTTGTGGTTTCAGACTGAACTTTATACTATTATTTCTTTTCATAATGCATTAATGCATGTGGTATTTTTTATCCTTTTGCTTTCGAACAACAGAATTACAGTTTCACCAGAGCCAGAAAAATACATGGATTTCTTTGAAGGGACTTCGTTTTTCTACTCTGTTTTTTTTATTCAGAACATGTGGAGCTTAGTTTGCTTGAAAATAGGTATCTGCTATTACATAAAGAATACTATAATGCTATTACATAAAGAATACTATAATGCAATAGTTAATGGTAATAATATGGCTGCATTATTTTGATCTCCCAATGGTGTCATAAGTCTTGCTGTGTTTTTTGCAGCTTCCAAATCTGAGTGATGAAGTAGGAATTGGTGCTTTACTTAATTAAAAAAAATTACATGTTACTCTTTAGGATTCCAGTAAATATCTGAAAAACWCAATTCTTGAGAGATTTCTGATTCAGAGGAAATTTTTTATAGAGACTTCATTAATTTTTAAAATCTTATTTTTAAAACATATTAAATCARAGGCATACTAAATCTTTAGCTTCTGACTGATGAGTTTGATCAATGAGCGTAAGCAATACCTTGAGTAGAAAGGAAATCTCTAGAATATGGAATACCTGGGAAATACCTGAAAATACTYTGTGCAAGACCCTGAAGATAAGGCAGCTTTCTGTGTAAGGTGAGTTTTAGGTCATCAAAGATACTCCTAGTACTTGTCATACCTGTGTAAATTAAATGAATGGACTTGCTCCAAAACCTTATGCCAGCTCCTTAAAATTATGTGTATGTGGCAAGAATGATTATTTAAAGCTGTCTATTGCTATGAAAGAATGKCTATAACTAAAGTAAGCTATCATTAGACTTTGGAAAGGATCATTTATTATACTTCAAAATGGCCTGTTATTTACARTTCTTATTAAAAAAATTGAATGTGGAATGCATTCAAATTTCAGCRAAGTTGTAATACTGTTCACTTGCCTTCTGACAGTAGCAAATGATATTTTGGCTCACAGGAATAATTTATAGCCTTCACTACATGAACATTTCAAAAGGACAACATTGATGCACTTTTACATACTCTTTTGGGGTGAAGTGCTGTTCAAGCTAGTAATTATTAGTAATTAACATTAGAAGTATCACAGTAGTGAGCAAGTAGCTRTTACAAAGGCACATACACAGAGTAAAACCAGAACTAATTATGTCCATCAGATTGAGTTATCAACTATTTTGCTTTATGCAGGAYGATACTTATCATCTAAACCATGCAGAAATACTCCACAATAATGCTCTTAATTCAGAGTTGTCCTATTGGGTCCTTTGCCCTTCCTCCTTAATTATGGCCTCTTAGACTCCACTGTGTCCTCAGTGGAGTCAGCAGAAACACAACACAAGTGGAATTTGGGAATCTTAGGCTGCACATGAGACTCTGAAAATCAGTAACTTCCAGGAGTAAATTGAGGTTTCACTTAAAATTCCAGTAGTGGCAGTTCTGTGCTTCTTCAGTGGCATAACAGAGTATCTTTCAAAGCATTTCCTAAGGTCTGTGTTTGTCATCTTCTTATGGCAGGATATTGATGCTACTTTCCATTATATATTGTATCTATATATATATATATATATATATTATACCTTCAAGAAGAGCATCAAGGTCCTCATCTCTGAACACACTCCTCAAAGCACAAAGAACTAAACACACGTGAAGAACCTATTTATCTTGTTTTTTGTTGGGTTTTTTTTTTTCATTTTCTAGAAAATTKTCTAGAGAATCAAGAATTCTGTAAGAGAAAGGAAGGGCACTGTGATGGTTGTGGTATTTTTAGTTTTGAAAAATCAGGAAATTCTTAAATGGCAAGTGTTGCTATAACAGAACAAGCAACCCCCCGCCCCCCCAAAAAAAGGTATCATACAGAACTGAATCTCCAAAATTTGAAGATTTTGTTTTTCCCAAAACAGCCCCTCCACACTGTCRGTAAAATGGCATATGGAATTCCTGTATGTTTTCCAGCATGTACCAGAAGTTGCACTCAGATCTCCAAGGGTTGTCTGTCCTGGACTTGAATTGTTCTTACCAAACCTAGCAGAGAGTAAAAGAGCAACGTGAGTCAGAAAGTCTCTCTGTGCTGGAAAACTTGGGGGTTTTTACCCCTGTTGCCTACTAGGAACTTGGGACATCTATTTGATAAATAGGGTCCAAAGTCATCCCATATGAAGGCCCCAACTCAGTGTAATATTTCCTGAGGAATTTTGTACAGGCCAGGTCAGATTCTCCTTTGAATTGATGGAGCCATAAATATGAATTATTCCTGTAGGTTCTGTCTGTGGAAAATTCAGTCCACTTTGAAGGTTCAGCCAGATGAATGACTCAAGTAGAGACATTTTGATCACGTGATTTAGCTGAAGTGCAGAAAAAAGTATTTCCATCACTGTCCATTGAAACTTTCACCATTATTAACTATATACATACAYRTATATTTACATAAYATACACATGCAAAATATTCCAAATTTGGACAGCTTCACTAGGTCATTTTGTTTGAATGCAAAGCAGCAAACAGGTTCTTAAACAAAAGGATGATCCAATTTCTTTGCTACAATCTGAATGAATTTAATGTTTCCCAGTAAGAGTGAATAACTGCTATATGAAAATATGAMTCTATTAATATTGTTGAGCCGGTGACCACTCAGTGCTTAGTAGGAGCTAGTAATTAGTGTATGTAAATCCACTAAGACAGCAGCATCTCAATGGCTGTTCTGCGTAGAGAAATAGTTAATTTGTAGATGTTTCTAGCCCAGATTTTAAAAAGTCACGTTTTCTACTGCTGACAACCTCAATACCTATAACATTTGTTGTGCATTTTATGATTATTCTTAATGCCCTTGCAAACACATGTAAGAAAATGCTAACAAACCATCATTCATTACTTAATTATGTTTATCTAGATGRATAAAGTTGAGGTAGGAGAAGCCTGTGGTAAAAATATTGTTTCCCATTTGGCAAACAGAGACTACATTTACAGCTTAATTATTCCTTGTAATGCTGTAAGAGAAATCTTCCTGTTAATCATACTCAGGAGCAGAGCTGATTTTAAAAAAAAAAAGCTATAGGTGGGTTTTTTTGTTTGGTTTTTTAGGTCTTTTTTTTAATTGTAGTAAGGTTTAAAAAGTATGTTAACTCATAGTTAAATCCATGTCCGCTCCACTAGGGGATTTAAATGTTTGTGAAGCTTCATTGGGGACTACATAAGGAGCTTCTCTGAGAGTGATGAAACACCTTCTATAAGACAAGACAAATATCTCAGAAACTAATGCTATATTGCCTTCAGAAACTGTGCCTATGGGAAAAAACCAGAATAATTCGTCTTAATTAAGAGAAATACTTCTATGTTTCAGCAACCAAGTGCAAGAAAAATAGAAGTCAGTTCTAGAAAACCACTAAATTCCTACTGATTATTAGTGTGCACAATGATGGCCATGTGATTARAGACTGCAGTCTACATCTAGTTGTATTTTTCAGTGCTCCATTTGGAATGTTCTAATGATGGTTTTTCCAAGCCAAATCTATGCCAATTGCCACAGACCACTAGACATTAAATCAGAAATCAGAAATTTTGTTTTGCAGTACATTTGACTCTTGTTGCAAAGATAGCCTAGGAAGTGGTTGCTGAGAATCATCAACAACCTTCATAATTTATTCTTCAACAATGACTGCAGAAGCATTCAGTGCAGTGAATATATTAAAACCARTCACACTGAATTTGTGGAGTAACCCATGGAAATGCCTCCTTTGAATGCTGAAGCTGAACATCTCCATGGGTGTGAGATAAACCCATACATCAGTCACTGCATTTGAAAAGGACAGCTTGGCAAAAGAGGGTTGGCATATCTGTCCTGGCTCTGGTCAGCTGTGATTTGATTAACTTCTGTGTTAGCTAGCTAAAAATCACTATCCTCACCATCTTTGGAAATATAGACTGTGAGAAGTTACAAAGTCCTCTTCCTTCCAGAGTACCTTACAATCATGGCACAAAGTCTGCCTTAGTTGCATGAACATTTAAAAAAAAAATCCCATCAACATTTTAAAGAGTGTCTGAACCCTGACTAAGCAATAATAAAGTACTTTGCCTTTCTTATTTTCCCCATGTTGGAATAAGTTGTAGTTTCTTAAACCTTGGTAAGAAAAAGAAGACATTATGTACAAATGTTGAAAATCTGTTCAGTGAAGATAAAAGGAGAAAAAGCTTAATCCAGAAATCCATACATAGATATTGATAAAATCTCATTTATCAGCCTAACTAAAATACTGCATTAATAATTTTTGCATGGATTTGAACTTTTACTGCCAGATCATTTATGTAAAYTTAGTAATTTACTACTTGACCATTTGCTTTCAATTTTCTGGGCATCAGTGTAGTATCTGGGTAGCCTATTATGAAATGTTAAACAATTACATCAGGAATTTTAACAATTRCATTAGTTAATTCTAACCAAACCCTAGACATTAACCATCACATATGGGCTTGAAACTTTTAAAACTCAGTATAAGGTACTGAGTTACTGCTGCAAAGCACAGAAGCAGTTTCATGGCCTTTTAAGCATTGCTACAGGAGAGCCAAACCTCAGCAAGATGGGAAWTGTCAAACTCATTACTGATCATATGTTCCCTTCAGATCACTGCCTTTCCAGACACTGATCAAATATTAAGCAGAAGAACAGTCAGAATTTGCCAACAGTAAAATCTATAATAGAAAATTCAGAGACCTGTAACTTAATGTTTTTTAAACTTGACTAGGAGAGGAAGAAGAGTTAAAATACAGCAATCCATGACAAACTGTTAAAAAATAGTTTAAAATGTTTTTCTTTCTCTGAAGGGACTTAACATGTAAAACGAGGAAAATACAAAGCTTTAATACGTTAATTTGAAAAGCTGAGCCTGTGTTCCCCAAATTAAGTTGGCCTGCAGACATAGCCTACCTTATTTAATACATGGGAATGATAATTAGGRTCACACTCCAGGAAAGCTCTTAATCACAGCTTACAGTAGTTGATAGCTTGAAATACCTRCCTAAGCACTTCCCTGAAACAGGCCTTGCCAGGTGAAAGTTAACATATGATGATCACATGGAAAGTCTCTGAATAATTTCATGCCTTGTTATAGTTCAGACAACATGAACTCTCCTTTCTTACTCACTTTTCACATGTGAAGGATTTATTTTAACTGTAGGATTCTTGATAATAGGTGGAATTGTTCAGCTGTTGACATTTGTATCAAGAAGCTTATGAAGCATCATTCAGTGATGTCTTCAAATACTATCTAAAAAGTGCTGCACAGGCCCAGCATCTTCTTTAAAAGAAACTTAGATAGTAGGAAAAAAATTATAAATTTGTCAATACAGACTAGTTAATTCCATCTAAGAGGGGAAAAAAAAAGCTTCTCCAACATTTCAGAGTGTCATAAAAACTCTCCTGAYAGATTTAAAAGGTAAAATCTGGTGTGTTTATACTGATATTATAATAATTTTCTCTTAGGACCTGGATCAGCATTTAGCAAATATAAACACCTGTAGWATGAATATTACAGTTTCTGAGTTTAACTTACTCATTGACAACAACTACTTTAAAAAAACCTGGCAAAATGACATCAACAAAGGTTAACACTGAAAGCTCAATCTTAACAATCAACTTACCAACAATATCTGCCTGCAATTCTAGATACTACCTGTTGTTTTYCTACTTTTGATCTTAACCCAGAACAGTTTTCCATTAATTTAATTTATATTTGACAATTTAAACACAAAATAAAACTTTAGGATCGCTCTGATAAATCCTACTAAATTAAACTAAAATTGTGTTGTTCTTCTAGATGTGGATTAAAGGCCCCTACACCATAGGGCTGCTTAATGCTTTCATTTAACCCTAGGCCTACAGCCGTCATTTTGTTGAAATTAAAAACGAGCATTGCATTATACTCTAAAACCCAAGCACATTTTACTTTTTGTGTAAATACTACATAGGCCTTTATCAAATTCTAGTCTTAATTGCACTGGTGTTAYATGAAATGCATGTAGGCTGTATTTGTATTTTCTTACTCTATGGAATGGTAATGTTGAATAATAGTAAGAGCAGAGGCATAAAGGGAACCTTCTGCTTTTTATAGCAATCCAATTTATGTTGTAAAAATGCAGTTGAGAGACTTAGCGAATTTAATGACTAATGTCAAGCTACAGTAATGAAAGGTGTGATCCAATATTTGMAAATGATATGAAGTGCTTAACAGTAAGCTTAAGTGAAAACTTAAATATCATTATCAGAAASGAAATGGTAAAAAATATTTGTCTGAGTCTACAGTAAAATTTTAATTCACAGAGCTGTAAGTCTAGAATATCTCTTTTGTCAAGATCTTGTCTCAGTCCTTTGCTTCTGAGACACAGTTCCTGTTATCACCCATACATGACTGAAATTTCATTGGCAGAACTTAGAACTCTGAGGTTTCCTTACCTTTGAAAGAGATTTATGTGTGAGCAGGTGAACAGGGTGAACACAAACTGAAATTTTGATTTTGCCACAGCTCTACCCTAAAGACCAAATGTAATTGGTCACTTCAGGTARCAGCAAATTTAGAATCAAGACAGGGGGAAAAAAAAATCTGCATTTGAGTGATTTGCACAAAACCTAACAGAGAAAAAAATGCCCATCACTGTCAAATGAATATTCTTTCAAAAGTGCAGTCACATTCTGTTCTATTGAGATTAACTTTACCTGCTGAATGCTGCAAAATTTATTTCAGTGGCCTATGACCACCATATATCAGCATCCGACCCCTATCTATATAAAACAATAAGCATGATCTTAAGGCTGTCTTAAAGGCTGTCTGAGAGATGTATATTTACTGACATATAACCTGACTAAAGCCAAACATCATTACCCCTGTGACTGATTGGAGGGCAGTCATAACTTAACAGTTTTATTTCCCCTCTACAGCTGAGCTCCTTGACCATGCTGGCTGAGCTGACACGGCATTTCAAGTCTTGTTACAAGCTCAGTGGTTCTCTCATTTAGGAAAAAAAAAGGGGTAGGGGGATGGTACAGRGGGAGGCTGGAAAAGAAAAGGCACCTTTTCATTTAGCTTCTCRATCTTGATTATTGCTGATGGGCTATCAATAATTTCAACTTCATTAAGCAGCTGGCTGAAGGTTAAATAAATTCTGCCTGTTGTTTGCATGATCATACCTGAATTCAAGAATTTTAATTTGAAGCAAATTCCTTTTTGGTTGCTCCTTGGGAAGTTYTTATAGAGTCCGAGATAGGCCAGAAAAGAAGTTTTTTCTGTAGAGAAGCACAAGAACAAAATTAAAGTCAGTGGGGCAAAGCAACTATACTTTGAAATCTCTGAAAGGAAATGGAAAGGTATGATAAAGGCTCAYTTATGTGTATACACACCCCCAATTCAGATGAGGACGACAGGAACAGAGGTCATCAGTAATCTTCCAGTGAAAAGGATTGTGCCCAACTGCTTTAATAGATTCTTAAAATCTAAGAAGAGCCGTCCACTGATTCATGAATGATTCATGATTTTAAAAGAAAATATGCCATTTTGCCTGCACTGGGTTCACTTATCTTGTGGGCTACTATTTTGACTGCCAGAGAATTATTTACAGCATGCACAACTACCTACATGTYTTAGCCAATGGGGGTACTAATATACTGTTAATAATGTATTCTGTGGACTCAGCATTCCTCTAACTTGCATCAGCATTATTGTTTATTTCTTGGGAGTATTTCTATTTTATTCCAGTAAACAAACTGCAGGCCCAGTATGAATCAAATACACTTCTTTCACATTTAGTTGTAGCAGGGTGATTTTGGAGCAAACATACTCCTTGTTAYTGAGACACCAGAAAATGCACACTGAAATTTGTCT
>NW_026623578.1:748277-787994 GCF_030028575.1 Malurus melanocephalus | reverse complement strand
TATGGTGATATGTTAGTTTTCAGAATTATATATTTATTACAGATATGACCCACAACTTTAACATTTGTCTTCTTTTTAAAAACATGAAGTTTAAAAACCATTTAGTGATACAATTTATTGATATATCTGTAGACAGTTTCACTTTTCTGACTGAATGCTGTTTCTTTGGGTGCTGACACCAGATAAAAAGTTGTAAAGGATATTAGCAAGAAAAGAAGTACATTAAATACATTAAATACTTTTAACATTTCCCCTGCCCAGAGGTTCTTTGCCAGGGAAGATGCTCTGATTCTCATCTATCTCAAAATTAGCAATGCATCTTGCAAAATATCTCCATGTAAAGAAGGCATAAATCCAGGAGGCATAAATCAAATTTACTGCAAGAAAGAAGAAACCCCGTTTCTTCATCAAATTCCATCTTTCTCTAACAGTCTCTCAGCTGTCAGTTTGATAATGGCTGCTTGATTCTGCAGTCATTTAACTGGGGACACTTGCTATTCCAAACCACATTATGTWCATCTAGTGATAGAGTTTGTCTCCTTAGGCAACAAATTTGGGRACCAGAATTTATCTACCGAGAGATTTCATTCCACTGAAGGGTAAATTAAGGTGGATTTATAATGTCTTTGTTTATCTTAAAAAATATATTGAAAGAAGTTGAAAGCAGATTTAATTTAAAAGAAAAGTAAGGCCATTATATAAACAGCAGCAGATCTCATCCAGAATATGTCACATAAATATCATACTATCAAACAAGAAATGTAAATTATCATACATACTCTATAATTGAAAAGTGTATTATACATTAGTGAAGTCACCCATTTATCTAATCATAATCAGTTCCAATAAAATCTCATTTAGGAAAGTTGAATGTAGTTCAGGGTGGATGGTTATGAGGATATCAGTCATGTGAGTATGCACCGAAACAGTTTTGAAAGATAGTTCATATACACAGAAATCCAATTATTGCCTACCTCATCTGAAAGGAACTTTCTCTGATACAGGCTAAAACTGTGGCACTGGAACTACTATAAAAGTAAAGTAAGTATACTGAATAATGGCTTTAAATAATGTTTTAAGAAAAATTTTACTCCAACAAGACATTTGCAAGAAGTCATTACAAGAATGACATGGTGTTTTAATGTAAGAGATGGTYTAATAGCAGAGGAAAAGCCTGATACATCATTTGACAGTTCTGRTGATGTACAACAGCTTGGATCCAAACCTCCCATGACTGGTTGTAAATCTAGCATTTCAGTAGAAGTTCTAATTTACCAAACACGTGCAAGTCTGTTACAAAAGGTGGTAAAGTGCAACAATTTTCTATTTTCTATTTTCCTTCTGCTGTAGCATTTAAGATAAAAAGACCTGCCGAGAGGAACAGTAAGTGGTTTTGTTTAGCTTATTGACATAAAATTCCACAAAACAGACTAATTTTGGTATTCATGGATTCCAAATGAATTCCAAATGAATTGTGGGAACATTTGCTATCTTGATTTCAATAGAAATGCCAGTGACTTAATCCAACAGTGAGGTAATCTGAATAAAATGCAAATCATGACTGCRGCAGAAGAAGCAATTCATGGTGGAGATGTGGTTTGGTATAATGAACCTCTTCTGAAATGATCATTAATGATTTTTTCTTCTGTTTCTCCATTTGGTGTGCAAAGCTACTCATCTAATCACTTTCATAAACTTACCTTAACCTATGGATTGTTTCTTAAACACCAATCACTCTTCCAACATTACTACCTCAGCTGTACTGATTTTGTCTCTTCTACATTCTCCAAAACCCAACCTTCTATAGAACTGGTTCCCACACCATTGTGAATAGTCACATCTAAACATATTGATAGCAATATTTAAATGCAGACATATTCAAATCATTTTTGAATGGGTCAATAGCATAGAGACTTACAACCCAAATGTCTATATGGTCTTTGTTAAAATRAGTTACAAGAAGATAGAAAACAAACTTAAAAAAAAAATATCCACATATCCTCTTGAATTGTTTTGTACTTACTATGATCCAGGTATCAGTATCCACCCATATGCATCAAATAGTGCAATTCCATGATATGTCTTACGCTGTGATTTGTTTGTTTCTTCCCAAAATCCGGTGGATTCTGAACAAAGAGGCTTCTTCAAGAGCCCATGGGAAAAAAGGAGATATTTTAACTCTCTTGTTTTTGCAGCTGTGGCTAGCCCCGGTTTGCCCTGATTTGCTCTGCTCTGCCTGTCTTGATGTGCAACCATACACACATGACATTTATCCAATTTTAATAATTTAGAACAGACTAGGGCACTTGGAACATAACCATGATGATCCACAGGAGTGATCAGAAAATCTTCCATCAAAATTCCCATTTTGATGTTCTGTTGCAATATTTAAAAGTAGGAGAGAGCTAATTTACAAGTTTATAGGTTGTTTTTATAAGGAAATTACCAAGGAGTTTTCAACCACATGTAGATGTAAACCAGAATGAACATTATACTTGCAAACATTTCCTGTTTAAATTGACTCTTGATTAGATATAGGCCATCCTCCCATCTCACTGTACCTTTTMAATGAGATGTAGTCAGCTCCAAAGCTCCATGCACAGCTCTGGAAGATGCCACTGTGACATCACTCATCTCCATTTCTAAGTAGCTTGTACGTGACTTGGTTGAGCTGATCCAAAGTCTCAGCTGTCCTCTCTTGGTGACACTGTGTGACACTGCTGGCAGATGTCCTTCACAGTCACTATGTGATCAAACCCAAGTAAAGCTGAGAAACACTTTACGTGTGCTTTTGTATATCTCACTTCAGAGATCCATCACCCACTTCTCACTCTATAACCTTGCTGTTCTACCCACTGGTTTCTTCATAGAGCACGGCTGGAGGAATAACATGCTCAGTGTTTACAAATACTGCCCACAAGCCTCTGAATTARCAAAGCCCTGGGCTGAGCCTATGGAACTGCTGCAGTGAGCCATGGGAAGTAAGGTGCACTTAGATGACACACACTTGAGAAGATGAGTCTTCCTCAGCTCCACTGCACAGGAACAGCATTTAAATATCTCAACCACAATCACAAATTGTAATCAGAAAACACAGCACAGAAAGGACATCCAGATGATCTCCGCAGAAGAAGATACATTACTGTTCCAGAAAGGCCGAATAGCACCAAGAACTGGATGGACTCATGACTGAAATTTAWAGAGAAGGTCCAGTACTGCAAGCACAAAGGCTTTTACTGCTGAAGAACCATGTCTGGAGAGATTCAAGAGGTAACAAGGTGCAGGAGGAATGCTACAGCCAGTATTCTATACCTAGAATTTAATTCCATTCTCTGACTGTCCCAACTGTTTTAAGAGATCATCTTCACCTCAGCCTGTAAAAAATAGTCTTATTAATATACTGGTATGAGGATCAACACTTGTAACAATATTTTGAAAATCAACTGTTCAATGTTTTGGTCTTGATCCTGGAAGATTCAGYTTGATACAGGGCATGAAAGACCTCACTTAAAAATCTGTGGATTCTGTTCACTTTGAGAACTCTAACACCCTCACACTCCCTAGAGAAATTATTTTTGCAGTCCCAACAAAATGTGTGAACTTTAAATTATTTAAGAAAAATAAATCTACAGTAGAAAAAAAAATGTGTAAAGTTATGCAGAAAGATAAAACCCTCTTACTCTTCTCCTTCCCAGTTCATACCATCTAGCTTAAACCAGCAGCAGACAATTTTGAAATATGCTGGGCTTTAGCCAGCAGTTTAAATGAATATATGTGATTTAGTTCATATTTTCGGGCCTCTTTATTAAATACCTCCCAGTTCCATCTTGCCTAGTATTTGATCCAGCAAGTTTAATGACCATTCCTTCATTAAACATTACAAGCTTTTTAAGACCTTGACAGTGCTGCATTTCATCCAATAACCTAGTGCTGCTACAAAGTCAACATTGTGTGCCAAGTTAATCCCTCGTGTCCACTAATTATGTCCAGTGCTGCTGCTTCTTGGGTGAGCCTGAATGGGTGGGGAAGTGCAGGATTTCCAGGCCAATGGATTCGGCACTCCAGCTATATCTCATGTCTTGACACTAGATGTCAGCGAAGGGTAATTGTTGTCTCAATTTAGAGGCCAGCCTAGGTAGCTACTAGCAACCTCTGTTAATGTTTTATAGCAAAGGTGAAGTATAGCTTAATACAAGCATCTGACRTATATTACAATAAAAAAGGATATAGATGTCTAGTGTTTTTAAAGTCAGTCATAAAAGATGAATAATGATKCAGTTTAAAGCTAAAAGACAGCTGCCAAGCTGAATGGCCATGATGGATGTCTAAACACCCCGTGTAGAGAAAACCTGTTCCCTAGAGACCACCATCCAAAAAATTAATTACTACGATTCAGCATCTTTAAATGTGCCACTTAATATACTGCCACCATAATTAAATTTCCAGCCCTGTGACCTTGAGACCATTTCCTGAGATAATAAATGAGATCAAGGTTTAATCGATGCAGATGCAAGTAGAAATTGTCCGAGGAAGCACAAAACCATCACAACGTAGTCAAGGTCAGGAAAGAAAAACCAAGTGAAGCTGCGAATCAACACTAATTGCTTTCTTATGATAAAAGATGTTTATTTTAATTTGCTTTATTTGCAAACAGTTCCATTGTGTACTCTGACAGCAGCTTTTAAACTCTAGCCACCGATGAAGTCACTAGAGGGCATATTTGTCTCCTCGAAGATAAGCATTTTTTGTAGCAAGTGAAGCCATATTTGGTTGCACACTGAGATCTGATAAGCAAGCTCCTCACACATCAAACAACACYGAGACAAGAAACAACTGACTGCCTCAGGTACACTCCTTCCTCTCTGATGCAAGAAACCAAACAAAAAAGAATGGACTTTGGGTAGTGTTGGAGTTGTGAGGGCTGCTTATTGTCCTTTTGAAGTCTGGATGACACAAAGGGTATGGCCTGACTTCTACTGTTGGACTTTACTGAAGTGCTAAATCAGATACCATCTATCCATATACACAGTGCCTGATAAATATGTAAATATATGGGTGTATATAAGTGTATACATATATATGTATACATATATAAATATGTAAATATATGGGTGTATATATAAGACCATCATAAATATATAAAAGCACCTAGTAGAGGACCTGTTACTTTGACAGAGGTAAATATTGCTGGGCCTGTTATCCACTCAGTGAGTTGAAGTGAAAGTCTCTGCAGCTGAGTCAAGTCTCCTTAACTGTATGCTCTTAAAGAAATTAGAGCCAGCTGATGATGGAGGGAGCATACACTAAAAAAAAAAAAAATCGTAGCTTTTTGAGACAGCCTTGTGTAGAGGTAAGGTTCCTTTCATTCCAACAAGCCTGGAGTCTTGTGTTCTGACACCTAAACCCTCAGAACCTGAAAAAGCATACAAGCCATCAGTAAGAGGACAGAGACTATTTTTCAGACTTTAAAATAATGCAGACAATACATCTTTAAAAGGTAGTATTTAGACATATAGTTTTGTGAAATAGGCATTGAACAATATCAATCTTGTCAACATTAAAYAGATTAAATTATGACCACTGTAAATTCCAAGGTGAAACTGTGTCTGATATAACAGAAATAACCTCAATAAATACCTCACACAAACCAAGGGGCCTGGTGTGATGTACAGAACCCCAGTAGTGTCAGGGAGCTCTCAAGTCACCAGTAAGGCCAATATACAAAAATTTGTACTAAAACCCAAAGAGAACAATACGGAACAGTCCAACAACCATCAGGGAATAGAGAGATGCAGTTCCAGAAGAGCTCAGTAGACACAGGGCCAGGGGAAAGAACAGSCTGTTCCAACATTGACTTCACAGAATGTTTASMGTGGTAATTTGTCAGCCTGTGTTCCCTGAGCACGGGAGTCACAGRMYYKKSCMWGKMMMWMMCCMAMYKKYMRGGKKMYYCYKKKRRKKKKGRWKKKSMARKGSMMMMTCTGAARATGCATTGAGGATGATTAAGACRATTATTTTCTGGCCAAAATCTACCAACTCACCCTTGAGAAAGGGGAAGYATTGGTGAAACAGCTGTCAYGTCTACAAARCAATGCAACTAAATCACCTTGAGGACTCAATCCAGCTGTAGCTCTAAAAGATAAGCAATAGTAGCCTAGAAAAACAAACAAATCAACCACAACCCCAAGAGATTACTGTCTGAATAACAGTCTTCTGGGGGATAGAGATAAACAGGAGAMTTCGACTTGATTTAGATTGAGACAATACTATACTGAAAAAAAATCAAACATTTGTTGAAACTTATACTGGTTTCCTCTTCAGTTGAATGCMATTAAATTTGGATTCAAAATGTCTACTGAAATTAGCACTTTCAAAATTTCCTCCGACTTTTGTCTACATTCCTGTGTTAGTACATCAAATGGGAAATYCCCTCTGCCTGACTTGGAACTTCCTCCTGTCATTCTGTATGTACCCGTAAGACCWTTAGAGAATGAAAGTAAAGGGAAACAAAGTCTTTACTCTTATCTGACAGGCTGGTGCTGTAAATAATGCACTGTTCTAACACCATTCCCAGGAAGTCTCATTGCATGACAAATGCCACAGTCTGCCAACACTGGCAGTTCCCATCTTTTCTTATTGAAAGATCTATTTAGATGCATCAAGACAACCTGAAGGCTACTTCTGGTAAGAACAATGGGCAGTTTTAAAGGAGAACAGGCAACATTTCAATTACAAATTTCTATTTTATTTTTAGCCTAATTTGGTCTCTTTGTGATAAACAAGATGTTTTACATATGCCTAGTAGTAATAATTGATAGTTCATGCTTCTGTGTGTTATACTTGTTAAAATATTTGCATTTAAAAACAAAGTTGGACTTCTAGCTCTAGGCTATGTATGTGTCTTTCCTAAGGAGTCTCAACTAGAAGAAACATTTTGAATTATAATTGTCTTCCAAATCTCAAATTAAGAGAGACAGAACACTGTTAACCCTTTACTTCGATCACTTATCTGTGTGAAAACAAAAYGTGGTTTAGGAAAGTTGAGTAGATACTTAGTAGATATTCTGGAATCACTTGACTCTGCCTATATTCAGTCACAAAGATGAGAGASATTAGTACAGATTACTTACATTGTCAAGGATTGAAAGATCAGACCTCAGTAGTTACAGCATTAGAATATTTGTACTTTATGAGGAGATCARTTTTACAGTTATAAGCTTTATAGCCTGATTCAGAAAAGCAAATTACTTGAAACTTTGCAGAAAATAGTAATAAATTATGAAAGAAGAGATCCTGTGCTCRGTTGCTATATTCTTCCTCACAGAAGCATTTAATACTTTCAAAAAGCTGTGTTACCTTCAAAAAGCTTCCTGGGTTGGGCTTACATCATGTGCACTACAGAAATACAAAATAGAGCTATGCAAATCCAGTGTTTTAAACTGAGGCATCTGTAAGGAAAAATATAATGTCTGAAGGCCAAAGTTTTCAAAAGTGACTTGTTACTTTGTGATGTGTGTGGAAAACATTCAGACTACTCCTCAAGAGGCTGAGGGGACACAAACATCTGTCTCTGCTGCTCCTTCTCCTCAGGGAGAGTAATTTTCACACTCTTCTCTGTGCTCCAGCACAGGGTCCCTCCCCTAGAAGACAGTCCTCCACAAMCTTCTCCAGCAGTCCAGTCCCAAGGCTGCAGTTCTCCACCAAAACCTTGCCACAGGAAGGTGCTAAACCTGACAGAATTTTGCAGCTGCAGTCGAGTTGGCTCTCCCTCTTTCCTGCCACATTTAGGCAGTCTTTCAACAGATTTTCTTTTTTGCAAATTTTTGCCAAATTGCACCTAATTTAATCTTTCCAGTTTATTTGCTCTTGCTCAGCAAAATCAGCTAGAAAAAAAAATAAGAAATTAATCTAGAAAAAAATATGAGAATGAAGCAACAATTTGACGGTGGCAAATTGTCAAGTCCTTACTTCTGTAGCCACAGAAAATCATATTATTTTGTAAGATCATTTTGAGGTACACCAGTTAAAAAACAGAGTAGATTAAATCATTTGCAATATTATTTTTTGGTCAAGCAAAAACATATCAGTGTATGTGTATCAAGTACTATATCCAGCTGAGAGACTTGCCCACAACATCCCACACCATCCGACACACAAATAAAGAAGTTTTAATTAGCTTTGAAATACTTAGCTGTCCTTGGCAAATGTGGGTACCAACATGTTTTGCTGGAATAAGGGATTTTCATGAACAGATTCTGTTTCCATGTTCTCCAATGAAGATGAGAGAACTCAGTGCTTACAGTGAAACAGTAGGGAGGCTTATTAAATCAATACACATCTGTTAGATAATGGGTTCTAAGTCAAGAATGTTATTCTGAAAACCTCTCAGCAAAATGTTGCTTGTTTGGCTCTGTTTTCTTACAGCTATTCCCTCATTGAAGGATCCCCTCCAGAGCTGACCATCTATTTTGTGGTGTTCAGTCCCTAACAAGCRTGTCCAAACATCTCTGCCAAATGGAAAGGATTCTCCAAGAATCTGAGACAATATTGTCAATTATGCCAGAAAGTGACAGCAAGAGGCTGTGAAGTTTAAATCTCTTCATCCCATTACAGAAGGTTAAGGTCTTAAGAACACTAAGTAAGCTAATGAGAGCCAAAAAATCCCTACCTGTTGCAATGTAGTGGGAACAATTTGTAAATGTAAACTTTTCAAAATACTACAAATACATATACCCAGATACATATCAATATACAAATAGAAAATATTTTGATGTTTTGTATATGTATTACATATGCATGTATATGTATTACATCCTGTACATGTATCACATATATACAAATATTACGTATCTATTATATGACACATGTTTCTTAATTAAAAATACTTGATTTGCATATSTGTTGGGACATGTGGCCCTTGGTGTGTGCGATCAGGATCTCTCAGCTCAGTCAGCAGACATTGTGCTCCTGAGCATTCCACCTCCCCCTTATAAAGCCTCTCTAAAAGAGTCACTTCCCAGGCTGAGTGCACTCTCATCCTTTTTCTGTCTTGCTTAGTTTTGTTACAAACTGTGTGAGGCAAAAATTGCCCCTTGCAGTAGCAATGAACTGCTCGGCAATTTCATTCACAGTCCCAGGGCACTATTGTAATAAATCTGAGTAAAATAATATTTACCCAGTTAGAGATGGGTAAACATTTTATCTTTATCGTCCCAAAACAAACATACCTTGATTCTTAGCTGGTGTGTGTGTCTATATTACTTTAGAATGGAACAGTAAAGAAACTTAACATACATTTAATAGATGTGATTGTAACAAATAGGAGCCTGTGCATATAAAACAAGATGCTCTGAAAAAATGGTAGGGAATGCAGAGAGATCAGCTTATGCTTGTGACACTTGACTCACCCATGTTATTTCCATTATAAGCATACATTTGGCTGCTTCTGTGATATTTGAATTCATGTTTTATGGTGTGCAAATATTTTTTCCATACTAGGAAAACATAAATGAAAAATGTACATSTAAGGCTGTCATATACTGACTCACTATGGTAATTCCTCATGCAGTGGTTTCAGTGACAGCACTGAGCATGGGCAGAAAAAAAATAAGGGATGGCTGATGTTTGCACACTAAACAGTATGAATCATAGCATGATATCAATATTAATCTAGCCCTTATAAAATCTTAAGGCCTTTTCGTTTAATGAATAAGATGCCGCACAACAATAATCTGTACTTTTCCAAATTAGCCACAAATCATCTGATTTCTCTCCAATTACTTCATTTTCCCCCCCTATATCTCTAAATGTTACTGACCTAAAAAAGATTTCATCAAAGGMAGTAGGAATCCTAACCCCTCTAGCAACTATTAAATTGGTCCACTCTGTGTCCTCTGCTGACAAATCATTATACTCCAGAGCCTTATGATCCATGGTAGTATCTCAATTAGGGATAAAGATGAAGCAACAGTGTTCCAAATTCATCCATCCATCTAAATTTATTCTTAAATAAAACAAAAAAAAATCAATATACAGTGATCCCTGGTCGGTCATTACTAAGTTCACCCATAACAAAATACCRTTTTTGTAGTAAACAAATCAAGTGGTTTCAAATCAACAGTTTAAAGTTGTGTAAAGTGTCCTGCCTAAGTTTAATCACATTGGAAACAGCGTAATCTTCATTTTTCTCTTGTTTTCTTCCATTTTGCATTATTCAAAAGTGTAGCTTTAATTTGGTTTTTTTTTTTTACTTAATTTAATTTTTAATTTAGAGTTTGCCTTGGCAAGTACTATGCTTAATGAGTGAAGTCTGGCTCACAACGGTAACACATTGTGAAATTCAGGGTATCCAGCAAGCAATAATGAAATTACTGACAAATACATCTGCTGAATTTTGTAGATTTCATTTTTGTTAACTGATCATCCTAGTTTAGAGACAAGAGTCCAGCTCAGCTCTTCCCGGTCCAATGCTAAAGCTATTCCCAAACATGTCATAAGAGCCACAAAATTCATTACCTTTGGCACTAAAACACCAATATCATGTGCCAACTGTTCAAGCGGTTTCAAGTAAGCCTGGAAGTAAAACGAGATTTTTTTTTTGGTCTTTTAATAGGCAAATATTATGCATATGGCTGAGCCATGCTGTCTAATGCTGAACAAGAATGACCAAACAATAGTAACTATTCTATTCTTTTGGTGGATCTTTTAAACTCTTCACTTCAGTATGCTGGAAGTAGGCTCTTGTGYCAGTAGAAGCTGTTGTGGGGGATTGGAGTATTGTTTATTCCATTGCTGTAAT
Organism: Malurus melanocephalus; assembly: GCF_030028575.1. Taxonomy (NCBI): domain Eukaryota; kingdom Metazoa; phylum Chordata; class Aves; order Passeriformes; family Maluridae; genus Malurus; species Malurus melanocephalus. The sequence continues at coordinate 777,196 of NW_026623578.1, read as the reverse complement.
TTCAATTTCCTCATTTTAGAAATCCAGTCTATCAGAGGCAGCAGCCACTAAATAGCTGCAATTACATAATCTTCAATTAGGAAAAATAAACAAGCCCATTTCTTATCAGAACAGCACTTGTGGTGACCTTGTAACAAAAAAAAAATTAAAAAGGCAAAGAAAAGGCAGAGTTGCAATGGAGCCTATGCCATCTGAACAGGGAGTCTCTGAGGAAGTATAATGAGCACTTCCAACCTACTACAGATTTTCAGTGTACAGTGCACAGTGGTGTCACTGGCACAATAGCATTTTTTACCTCGTGGAATAATTTAAAGGATTCACTACTAAATCATTTGGCATGTGCTGGAACAGTCAGGAAAATATCTGTCAGTCTTTTTGCATTCCCTTTTACTAGAGCACGGGAACTTAGACTATAAGAAATTCTCCTTTAGGCAACGAACATTCTAATTTGTCTTTGTATTTGGGACACTGTGAGCGAACTGGTGGGAAGCTACTTGCAATGACAGCTTTTCCACATTGCTTTGTCATCATCATCCCCCACCTGACCAGACTGAAACAGCTGTGATTTGAAACATAAAGTCACTCCCTGGATGAGTTCCATAGGCAAAKAGATCCCATCACTTCCTGGATACTTTGAACTTGTTCAGATGCTCAATGATTTTACCAGACTTAGATTCTATTTTAGTGAATCTTGAGAGAATACAGGATATGTGAAAAATTGTATATATTCCTGAATTCAGATGCATATAATACAGTCTGTAATTCACCTATTGCTCCGTGTCTTACAGATGCCTCAATGAACATGACTATAGCAAATTAAATTTGAAACAGTCAATAGCCTGTCATTCCATAGCGGGAATTTCCTGCTTATGTTTTATCGGTATCTTCAATTTGGTCATCAATATTTTTGTTTCAAAGAACTTAGTAGATCCCATACACATACTAACTTCAGTTGCTGACCAAGTGCTGATTTAATTACTAACAATTCTGATCTGATTACTGACAAGCTGCCAATCTAGGAAGGTTAGGTAACTGTAGGTTTAGTTATTTCCACTGGCTCTATCCTTTTGAAATACAACAGAGGTTGACAGAAAACATTCCCTTTATCTTCAGGTCAAATTCCAATATCAGAGTGCAGCTAGMTGCCCATATCTCCCATCCAGTGGGCAATTCATGCATTTCAAACCATCATGACTTTTATGCACCACACATGGCCCATTAGCTCAGTGTGCCTTAAAGGGGGCCACTAAAATTACATGCCATGGTTGGCAAGGAAGGAAAATTTTTACCTTCAGAAAATGAGTACTCCAATTGTTACACAAAAAATAATTAATTTGCTGTTTTGAAGTAAAGTGCAAGCCATACACACACATCAGTACTGACAATTCATCCAGGTGGGGATAGTGCAGCTTTAATGGCTTACCTGCAGCTTTACAGTTATTTTAAGATGTGGTTGATGTCTGTTTCTATGTTGTTTCATGATTACTTAAAAGAAAAACTACAGTTTTGACACTAGAATTTTTATTCTGGATAAGCTTTTTTTTCAGTCAATGCAGTGTCCTATTTATTGGTGGGTCAAATTTCCAAACAAATTTTAAATTATCTTCCTAATAGATGTGTGCAATGAGATCCTACATTGTATTCCAGTGCTGTGTAACAGGAAGTCTTACAAGACAGCAGTTCTTCTTTGGATAAGTTGTTTTTTTTTTTTTATTCTGAGATCATTAAGTTCTTTTTTTCTCCTCTGGAGTTCAAAACTAATTATTCTAAATAGTAACACCACATTTTGCTATCAATATGGAAGCAGTGACTATTTACTCTGTGGGTGTAAAGTATTGTAAACAGATCTCTGGCATAACAACTCTCATCAACTTCAAAGGCCTTTGAAGCAGCYCTGATTCTGACTACCAAAATCCATCTGAATTACATCACTGTCTGTATGGGGACAGCATGATATCTACTGTGAAATGAATATTCCTACCATATGAATCTTTTTGAAGTATTTTCTTATGACCTATGACTTAACTCACCTTTTGTACTGCTCTGTTTGAGAATAATTTTATCTATTAATCATGCTAATCCAATAAATTCTGACTTAATCAAATGCAAGTCAATTACTTCATCAAATTATATTTTTAATGAAAGACATTTTTTAAGGTTGAATACCAATTAGGGATACGTTTAGAGAAATGTGGACAGCCTTAGACTACAGGAACATTTGACTCTTCMCTGAGAAGGTAATTTTCATAACCAYTTCCAGGTCAAGTAGTTTGAAGAATACTTCTGAACAGACACTGAAATCACAGCAGGCAGTTGTGCCTGTGCACCCWCCTAAAAAAAAATACCTGCATGCTTGCTGTCTGATCCCAGGAAGGGATTATGCCAGGTAGACTGAAGAATTCACAACTTGCTGCATGAGAATTAAAATTAAGAGGAAGCAGCTCTCACCTGGGGAGGGTTTGCTTGCTTCTGATACACTGACTTGTCTAACARGTGTTTGCAATGTCACCAGTCCAACACACAGGATACCAAATGGCACCATCAGCTTACACAGTGTACTTAYCTTGGCAACAGAAGGTCGTCCTTAATATTTGGAGACATTTGTCAAACTGCCTCAGATTTCTGTGCTTGTTTCTCCTTGGAAGGAGAGAAGTATGAAAGTGCATAGATCTGAGCAACTTTAATTGAAGGCAAAGTATTTAGCTCCTAGTCTTGTGTTCATTTAGCAATCCATTACAGATTTTTTTCTAAACCTAACCAGTTTTCAGCTTTTYCCCCCCTTTTTTGTGTTGGTTTCATTTTCCAGGTGAAGCACTTGAACAATTTCACTAGAGCTTGAATTAGACCATAGCCAGTATCAAACCTCTTAGGTTCCAAAACAGTAATGTGAGCGATTGCAGAGGTTGGCAGGAAGGACCAGCTTCACGCTTGTTCCTCTCTGCTRTACATCTCATTTTTCCTTCTTATTGGGGCATGTCAACCTGATCCTTGGCACAGTCTTAAAATATTCTGTTTTTCAATGCAAATATTTGAGACATGATGCAATTACTCTGTTGTCTAAATGGAGGATGTCGTTCAACACAGTGAGCTTCTAAATGTCATTTTGTAAGTCCTGAGGAGTCTTCTTTCTAGGATGAATTTAAAATCTTTCAGCTTCAGTATTCATGCTATATAGYTAACCAGAAAGGAGTCTTATTGGAGATGGGGCTGCTTATATCCCTGTAATTATATACAGAGGACCTGGGAGGCAGCAGCTTTCCAAACTTTGAATTTACATAGTACAACGAACATTAAGAATATAAAATACTTGGTTTAGCTTTGAGAATACTGAGTGACATAAAACACTAAATACATTTTGTCTGCGTATATACTGCAAACACAAACAGGAATATTTAAAGGAAACTAACCTTTATTACTTGAATTTAGTCTTTTGTGTTTTTTTTTGATAAATACCTTACTAAAGAAGTAATCTCTAATTATATTACTGATCTTCAATTTGAAGTAAATGAGCAAATCTATACACATTGATTGGTATGGCTTTCCTACACCAACTATGCAGCCATTTTCAAATCATCATGTCCATTTAATTACTCATTAGAATTAAAATAACTTGAGTTACAAAACTGTTTTAATATTYTAAATTCTTTTACATAAAAAATTGAATAGTTTTAATTTGCTGTTAATTGAAGCTCAATAAATATTAAGCAACAGAGACACTTGGGGCTATTAAAAGAAATTATACCAGTCAGCCAGAGCTCAAGTTTTCTCACAAAACTGATTGATGGTGTGGAACGTAGTAAACAATCTATTTTCTAGTTCCTAACAGCTACATGATGTCCTTGTTTCTTATAGTAACAGGATTGCCAATCCAATATTGACAAAGTGTCACCAGGCTGGAGCCAAGCTGACCTCACATTCCTATTTTTCTTTCTGTGGAAGTAAACCTTGTGCTGCAGCTCAAGAACAGCCAGCCCAGAGCGTCTCTGTCAGAATGGCAGAGCTCTCAAGGCACCCCAGCACACCCAGCAGACTTGTACAGACCGGATAAAAAAGAAACTTGAAAATGGAACTGGTTTGGGTCATTGCTCAGGTGCCAGAAGGACTGTGAAAGCCAGGCATTTTCCTTAGATGTGTACGTGCTTTTCTGGATTTGGACTAAAATGCACAAGATGCTGGTTACCCAAGCACTTCCAGGAGCTATTTGTCATCTGTTGGATGTTTTGAGAGGAACCATAAAACCTGGCAAGCTTTGTAAAATTCCTGAACAAAAATATTTCCTTTCTCAAAGTTCTAAACAAGCAAAAAATCCTTATGGACCAGTAGTAAAGACAGCAGCATGGTTAACACAAAGCAGGACAAAATCAAACTACGCAAAGCATCTGCAATTAACTTCACGATTCTATAGCATCTGAATATCCTCAATGTCTTTTATGGAGTCACATAAACTCATCATCTGAAAATATGCTGTCTCGGTTTGAGACAAGGTTTTCAGAGAAAAAATGTTACAGAGTAAATGTTTCCTCTGAAGTGAAAAGATTTCATAATTTTTTCCCACCAATATGGAATAGATGTTCRGGGAAAAGTGAAGGGGAAAAAAAGTTTATTAACAAAACAAGGTGCCCACAGGACAYAGATAAAAAGTAACTGTTAGATATTAGTCCAGGAATGCATGCTGCCCCCAAAATCACTCAGCCAGTGGTGCGGAGAAAAGATGGTGGCTCCTGCCCCCGGAAAAAAAGAAACAAAAGAACAAGTCCACATGGCCGCAACAGTGGAAAAAAAACCTGATGATAATCCTCTCCTCACTGTGGATGAAACAGAAGGCTCGATGTGTTTTTCTGCCACCAGCTTGGCTTCAAATGGAGTCTGGGACGAGACAGAGTGATGCCGCTTGTCCCCACCAGCCACCATATTTCTCCAGAAAAAAAATTACAGGAGCTGCAGTGGGGGGGTGGCAGTCCAGGGAAAGCTGTTTGTTGAAGCTAACAAACCCCAGTTAGCTAAACAGCAACAATGTAACTCCGCTGCATGCAGCAAGCAGACCTCCTGCAGCACTGAGCTGAGGTCCAAAAGCAAACGGCTGCATGGCAGCCCTGGTTTTAAACTGCCTGCACTGCCCCTGCCCCTTCTTCCAGGTCAGATTTAAAGGCACAGACACCTTTTGGGCATACAAGCAGACAGAATATAGGAATAGAGTGTTATCATAAAATCAACCCAAGACAATGCATATGAAAAAAACTAGGTAAAAAATGCCTTATGTACATGAACTCACTGAACCACTATGTTTTGGAGAAGGGTGGTCTRTACAGCAAAGCCTCATGGAGCTTCCCTTCAAAGAAAACTAAATCTGTAAATATTCTTCAGGTCAGTAGTACAGCATTTTTCTTTATTTTACAAGTGCATATTTGTCTTGGGTTGATTTTGTGCCAATCGTGTATTCCTTTATTAATTGGCTTTAATGCCCAAAAGGTGCTTGTGCCTTTAAACCTGACCCGGAAGAAGGGGCAGGGGTGGCTGGGAAGGCTGCACGGGCAGTGTGAAAGCCAGGGCTGCTGTGCGGCCGTTTGCTTTTGGACCTGAGCTCATTGGCATTTGAGCCCAGCTCAGCGTGGGAGGTCCTTGCTCGCTACGTGCAGCGGAGTTACATCGTTGCCGTTTAGCCAGCTCGTGTTTGGTAGCTTGGGCAAACAGCTTTCCCTGGACAGATCCCCTCTGCGGCTGCTTTGATTCTGCTTCCAGAGCAATTCGGCGGCCAGAGGGGAGAAGCCACACGGCTCTGTCTTGTCCCGGGCTCTGGAAGAAGCCAAGCCAGTGACAGAAAAACACACCGAGCCCTCTGTTTCMTCCACAGTGAGGAAAAGGACTATCCAGGTTTTGCCACTGTTGCCCAAGCACCACATGGACTTTTTTTTTTGTCTTGTTTCTTTTTCCCTGGGATGGGAGCCACRCCATTTTCTCCGCACCACATGGCTGAGCAGGAGGGGCCTGCAGGCGTTCCTGGACTTTTAAATATCTAACAGTTACTTTTTATCTGTGACCTGTGGGCACTGTGTTTTGGTAATAAACTACTTTATTTTTTTTCTCTTCACTTTTGCCCGAACATTTATTTCATATTGGTGAGGAAAAATTATCAGTTTTTTCACTTCAGAGGAAACATTTACCCTGTAAAATTTTCTCTGAAAACATAGTCTCAAACCAAGACAGTATTACATCACAGTGGTTCAGTCCTTTGCCAGAACTACTGACTGYTCAACCAGAATTAGATGCTTTTTGAAGCAGTTACCACTGATTTAACTGAAGATTACCAAGCTCTTATATTTTTACATCATGTAATACATATGGAGTACATTTACATAGAAAATAAATACTATGACCATATATAATTAACACAGAAATATTCTCAACGTTGACTGTCTAACACAGTGACCAAACAATAAATTTATGTTTTACTTAGCCATGGAACTGCTGTTAAAAACTGGGGACAAATTTCTGTAGGCTTGTCACACAACCAAATCCACACTAAATTTCAATTTGCCTAATCAGTTTTTAATTCTGATGAACATTCCACCCTACTTCCACCCCCCAAGGTCTTAATGATTAATTTCTTCCTGAAAGCCTTTTTGTCAGTCAGTTACAGTGACTGAAGAGTGTTGGCATCAGTCTGGGACTGTGCTGTTTTAGCAGGTGTGGGATAAAGCAACTTTGTTATTCAGTGCTGCAGAACTCACAGCCATGCTTCTTCATCCTTCTCCTGACCCATTATCCTGAATTTTTCACAGTTCTAAATTTGTTCTGGTTTGTACAGCTCTGGGATTTTTCCCACCTTTCCTCCTTCCAAAACCCTTTTGTTTCAGGGATGTTCAGCCAGTTGGTATTTCAGGTGGCTGGTACACATGAAAAATGAATAGTCTGCTTAAATATTGCCTATTAGTACTGCAGTACTTGAAGTCTCCCCAAATGATCCCTACTCTCATTTACATGACCTAGTTAATTTTCCCCTCAACACTTGCAAACAGAAAGACATCTCTAAATTTGAATGAACCATCTCAAGCTCATCCCAGGCTGATTACTGGGCTTGCATTAATATCCTAAAGTAGTTTCTCTTCACAAGGAACAGCCACGCAACAAAACCTCACCTGTGCTTGCTCCCTGGAGTTGGTCCTTGCTGCCATTGCAAATGACATCTGGGTGAAATCCTCTGGCACAAAAGGATACTTCCATCCCTCTTTAACCCTGGCTGGAGATAATTAAACTGCTCCATTCTCTTGAGCCCACGGCGATTTAGCACAAGAGTTCTGCATTTCCATCCGGACCTACTGGAGGAGCCAAGTGCCTGACTAATTTTGTGCATGTCAGTACAAGAGTGTCTGAGCAGTTCCATTTACAACAGTCACACTACTTACATGCTTAGGATTAATTACACATTTAAGACAGATTTGCCAGTGATTACCATTAATTCCAACTGCATTGATTTAGGTCCTTCCATGAGAGTTAGTGTAAGTGTATGTCTACCTCCTCTTTACAAAAATTTATGAAATATTGTCAACTCCAAACATACTGAAAAATGACAAGTTAAAGCAATTTAATTTTTTATCCCATATCTTCTATATTAAATTTACTCTAGGGCTGTTCACAATATGACATCTTTCTTTAATTTCTGCAAAGGGTCATCTTTACTCARCAAATGCGTGTGGTGGAGGCTCACTGAGGCACAGACACAAGGAAGAAAATGCTGGGTTAATAATGATATAAAGAGATTTAGACTTTTAGGAGTCAAGTCAATTTTCATCCTGATTGATCATTATCAAATACAATAATTGCCAGTTAAAATACCACTCCAAGAGGAGTCAGTGCTGTAAGGCAGCATCAAAAAAACTGAGCTTGAGCCACCATCTGATAACAGGGCTGCTTTCACAAACGAAGGCTTTGTATGAAATGGTTCTAAACCATGGGGAAACAAATATGGAAACAGGRAAATACTTTAGCAGAACAAGCCTGCATATTGTGGCTTTACACTTTCCTGATCCCATCACTGAGGGTATATGAAGGAAAATACTGATGTGCCCTTTTAGGAAACCCTTAGAACAAGGTGTTCATATTTCTTCACGCTTCCTTTGAGCCTGATTTTGTGCCACAATAAGCCACATTGAATGTGACAAAACCTTTCTGGCTGCACATGGATTGCTATTCAGGCAGTTTTTATACTGGCATCCAAAAATMAGCAAATAAGTAACTCAAGGAAGGAAGGAGAATGCTGCACCTGTTTCTTTGAGATTCTTCCCTCCTTTTTTTTTTGGCCACTAACCTGCTATACCAAAGCCATGTAAAATGCTTTGAATTAGTAATGGCTAATCAGGAAGAAGAAAACCTTCCCCAGTGCCTCATTCAAACTTAACAAGTAGGCTATTTTTGGAGCAGCAATGAAAATTATCAGTTCAGCACATACAGGACTGGTGAAGGTATCTGTTTATATTATGACATCTATGCAYCTTTACAATAAATACTGTCATAACTTGTCACAGTTAATGATTACCTAAAATATCATCAGAATCACAATTTCTTAAATAAATTCCAATCAGTATTTATTTGCCTGATTTATATTGAACTTGGCATAACATCAAGTAAAACACTTTTTTTGTTCAAAAAATGTTCTATTTTTAAGTTTTGACAATGAAAATGAACCTTTCTAATGACTAAATGAAAAATTTAAAATAATTACATATATTAATTTATAGCTATTTATCCATAATTAAATCTATATCTWAATGTCTCTGTGTATAGCTAAAAGACACAAGGAAATGAGAAATGTATAGTTTATCTATACACATAATAAAGGCAAAATAAATACAGGCTAGTCATTTTATATTATCCTTTTGATCTTAGGCTACCAGTGGAAGACATAATCTTTTATTTATATTATGTGAGGTAAAATTTTGAAACAGGATTTTCTGTGTCTATCTTCCTGCTCACTTCATAATTAAGCCTGTAGGGCTGCATGGTTTAGTTTTTACTGCTGTACTTGTCAATTTCTGTTATCGCTAATTTAAAGTTMACAGCTCCATATATCATAAAAATATGAGAGCAAAACAATTTGTATATTAAAAAAACCTCAACCAACAACAAAAAAATTGCTTTTYATTGAGGGGATGTCTAAGTTTTCCTGTGTTTTCTTGATGATTTCATTYCAAACAGTGCTGATTTACAGAGAGCACACAGCTCTAATGACAAGCACTCTCCTCCACATCTCCRTATCTTCCCCCCAATATATATAATTATATGTATACCTCTATACACATATGATTAAGAAAAATATATTGCCTTCATTAGTATGTGAGCCTTTTTAATTTGACTCCAAACTTGCTAACACAGTCAGTCCAACCAAGATCAACTATGAAGAAAAAGCATCTCTTATTTTACACAAAACATTACAAGGTCAGATCYGTGCCTTTCATCTCTTCCCACCTTCACCAGCCTGAACAATAGGCAGGAACAATCCTGTGATATCCACAACTAATTTATCCAACAAGAAGACAGGTAGCACTCTGAACCGCACTGCTGCCTGAATAGGTGCAGTAAATAAGCAGCTTAATGGTAGCCTTTCAGGCAGGAGGGCAACATATCACAGCATGGCATTTTTATAATCTTCTTGGCATGCCTACAGCCAGAGCAGCGAGCTGAGCGTATGTTCCCTCTTCTGTCGGGCTGAGGATGCATGGAATCGTTAGATTGTGACACATTGTGCCTTTAAGCAAGTTTAACTGTTTTATATCCTCTCTGATCTACAGCTTTGTACATCTGTTAAGTTGTCTCTTAAACTTCAGTCAGCACATCTGTGGATCTGATCTTTCTGAAGCTCATAGCGTGGCTTAGGTTTTGCACGGTGTTTCTTTGTATCTGTCCAGTGTTTATTTGCAAGGAATAYCCTTTGTATTAGTGTACTTGCTGAGTAGAGCAAAGCCCAGAGTTAAATCTATATGGGACATCTTCATCTGACAAAAAATGAATGGGACACTAGGAACTTATTGGAATAACTTGAGTTATAAATTGGTGAGGCAAGTTTCCTTTTCTTTATGTCTGAGCAGAGGAAATGTCTCCTCCCCACCCAAAACTCATTTTGCTCTAGAGGCATAAAGGAGACAGTTACTGGACTTCTCCCACAGAGTCCCCGAGGAATRCTGATGAAATGGCCCCAATTATGGATGGATGCACTAATTTGCAGGTGCACTGGCTACCCCCTTAACCTCTGAATGATGCTGGCAGGATTTCAGCTACTGKCACCTGCTGACCAGGCCTTTGGCATTTTGTCCTCTGGCAGGAAGCAGCCCTGACCAGGCAGTGTCGCCCCAAACTGCTGCACAGAATGTGATGCAAGTAGTGCTGAATAGCAGATTGAGCCAACAAAGCAGAAATCCCTCTGAATCCTAGAAAGAGTTGCAGAATTCCTCTATAAAAGAGTMTATGTCAGCCATAAAGGCAGCCTGAAGATCTCTGCAGAAAGGCTCATGCTAAATGTATTTTACACCAATGTTTTATTGTGTTACACTCTGCATTGGGAGTCTTCATAGAAATTGCAGGCATTTGGAAAAAACATCTGAATGGTCCACAGCACAGCAAGTCTGGATAATGACAGGCTGGACAATGACATTTAAACATCCCTGTGAGCATCAACTCAAAAGTCAGAAGGGGTCTCACAGCTTCTACCACACAGCCACCAAAATGCAAAGATGCTCCAGTGAACCTTAGGCTAATACAGCTYTCTCTGCATGAACTTGTCAGCTTTCTGCATATTTTTTCTTGGAGGGCTTTTCCAAGTGTTGAAGGAAATGCTGCAAATAAATAATGTAGAAGGTTACTAATCTTTAGGTTTATTGCTGTCATGTATTGAAAGGTATGAACTATTTAGTCAGTGAAAAGTTCTAAACTGGCCCTTACAAGCTGCTAACAGAAGCCTTTATTCAGCCAACATCATCAGTGGATGTGTGCAGTTGTTGTCCTGCCCCAGTGGTCAGTACAGCTCAGTCCACCAGAGCAGATAAAGGGAGCGCAGCAAAGCTCTCACACCACAACAGCCACGGCTTCCCCAGACAAAGGCCAAAGTATTGTGGGCAAAACCTTGGCAGCAGTGGAGAATTCCCCATGACTTATTTAAGAAGTAAGAAAAACTCAAGTGTTAAATATCTGCTTTACTGCAGAATGAATTCTTTTGAGGTACTACTCAGAGAGGGGTACAGCTTTTATTTACTAGTCTGCCAAGATATTGATGGACATCACATAGCTACTCATTAAAAAAAACAAAAAAAAACAAAAAAAACCCCTAAAAATTATATTAAGCTACAGAAACTGCTTTTTTATTATTCTCACAGTTGGGATTTCAACCATTCTTATAAAAATATCTCCAAATGTAGAGGCCCAAGAACTGAAATAGAAATCTTCAAGTTAGACAAACTCAAATGAGACCAAAAGCAAATGTATGAGGRAGTGTGTGTTTCTCAGAATGATTCTGATGCGACAGCTCATTATCTAAATGTGGAATATGCTGCTGGACAGAGCCATAAAAGGAAAGAGTCTCCTGCCAAGGCTTTCTCACTAAGATCCTTTCACAGCTTGGTATCCTGACAAACATGAACATTTGATGTATCAGTGTTGCCTGATTGCTMAGAGATGTCACAAGTACCTTAACCCAACACAGACACTGAGCTGCCACATTTGTCTCTTCAAGCAAGTCTTGTACAGTTATTGCCCAGATGAGTTTCCTCTCTTTCTTCCCCCGTGACACCTTTCCTGCTCTCCCCAAAATGATCCCCTATGTTTATATATGATGAATTTTCCAGAACAGTGAGAACAGACTTCTTAGTGCAGCATCATTACCCCTTTCCTTGGCACAGAAGTAGAAAAGAGCTTGTCTGAGCTGACAACCATCAAGCTTTACAGTCCAACAAGTTCCACTACTATAATGAAAATCCAAAGACCTGGAAACAATATACAGAGCTTCCCTGACTAATTTTATTATGCAGACACACTTAATAGCTCCTGTTACAATCACATTTATAGCAGGAAAACAGTATTGGATTGTGACTATCACACTAAATCGACATGGATTATCAGTCATTAAAAAGGAACAAAATTAGCAGCAAGCAGCAATATTTTACACTTATCAAATCTTCAGCTGGTCAAGGTTCATTACAATACTATGCAATAAAGTCAGGAAGCATTGGCTCATTCTACAGAACATTTAAATCTCTATTGTATTTGTGTAGGATATAATTTCTGATAGCAATAAAGCCTAATAAAAGTTACACCCCGATGAATAAAGTGTTAATAAATTGACCCAAGACATTTAAATGGCTAATTATATTTGAGATAAAGGAGGATTCACTTGTTTCTATAGATTGTTTGAAGCTGTACTCTAACCAGCTAACTAACCTACTACAGAATTCTTTTATATAAATATATCTGTGACATAAAATATTAATTTTTCTAGCTCATTTTTCAATAGATTAATAATTAATCGGAATTTCCTAACACATTTCCTAATCATCAAACGACTCATACCTCTCTTTAAAACGTCCAAGCTTTGCATAACTTAACTATTCCCTGGATTTTATTTTATTTGAAAGTATTTACCCCAACTCTGTTTAGCTTTTCCATAGGCCATTTCAGTAATAAAAGGGGTACTTCATTATAGAATAACAGTACCCTATTACAATACTTACATGGTATGTAAAACCACAGACCAAATGAGCAGTGAGCAGATCAGGGTATTCCTGCAGGRTAATTACAGCATTGGGCCTCCCAAGATCCTGAGCCTGACTAAAAAGCTGTCCTCTTTTAAGTCTGAACCAACTCATTCCTTCTAAAAAGTGACGATATAAATTCAGATATATGTCCCTCATCTCCAAGCATGCGTGAGCAAGTGCTCACAGCCATCCAAGCCCCACATCCAGTGTTTGCCAGGGCCACAKCCCAGCCCCATGAACGACACAGGCTGGCAAAGGCATCCAGAGAGCTCCAGGGGTCAAGGATGAACCAGAGAGCAACAGATCTGTGAACAGAACTGAGCCAGTGGTGAGCACCTGGCTAAATCTTGACAAACACAAGGGACTAAACCAACCAGCAGCACACTCAACACGTCATTGCTTGCTTAAACTACACCAGAGAGTTTTGGAAATCTTTGGTGATTTGCTTCTCCAAACCACATCAGAGACAATACTTAGTTGTATAGTAAAGTAGTAACACCTCTGATGTAAATGGAGTTGCCCAGCAGTGTCACTGTTTTTTCAGGGTACAGGTTTCTAGATACTGGATGAATCGTGACTTAGGCATGGCAAATGATGGGGGTGATAGCAACGGGAAGCAAAGTGACTAACCTTGTAAAATCCTTTTAGTAGAAACAACGTCTTTCATTAGGGATCAGGATGAAAAGTAGCTGATAATATTTACCATTAAAAAAAAAACTGTATGTTTTTAAATGATAGGAACACACGAATCACAGGAGGCTAAAAGTTTCCYACATTGCCCTTACACAAACATGCAGTGAAGTACAAACACTTCAAGAAGGCATTTGGCACTCTGAGTCTAAATCAGTTTACCAGATATTGATTCACTAGCTTGAGCTCCCAGGTCATGCATCTCTTGTGTAAGTGAAAGTTTAAAATCAGGTACAGGAGAGGCAAACAAATAATTACCACTAAAACAAGACCAACCTGCAATTCAATGCAAAAAGTCTGATCTGACATTCAAAAACAAATTTTACTCATCTGGCTAAGGAAATCACTCYGTGTGAAACATGCAATTGATATTGCTGTTGTTAAATAGAATTTGAAGTGTCAATAGCTGCAAAACCAGTATTTACTTTTCCCTCTTTGATGTTTTTTTCAAAATTCTGTACTAAAATCCCAAAAGCCTAAGGGTGTTTGTTCTTATTCAAAATAGCTTCAGTCTCATCAATGCACTACCTCAATTCTTTGCATGCTCCATTTCCTTCCTAAAAGATATCTGCACTGTGTGTTTTTGAAATGGGTTCTCAAGCTGGTGTTGGACTGGAAACACAGTCCAAAGCAGAAAGCAGCAAGTGAGCGTCCCTGGAAGCATCCTGCCTGCTGGGAGCACGGGGCAGGCACAGCAGTGGTTTCCATTCTGTGAACCTGCAGGGGTGTCTCAGACCGCTCTTCATCAGTACTCAACACAAAGAGAAGGTTTTAGGATGGACACCATTCCCTCGCTTACCACTGACCATCCCACTCTGGATCTCAGTATTGCCCTCCTCATTTGTTTTATTAGAGTGTAAATATTTAAGGAAAATATTTTGGGAGGTCACTAAGAGGGTTTATAACTTTCTGAGTTGCATATAGCTATCTTTTATAGATAGAGTGAGAAAATATTTCCACTTGCCCACAGGGCATGTAGACAGGAAAACTGCACTGTGCCGATTGCTCTGAAGTACCAGCTCCTCTGAAAAGCCTGGGAGARGTTAAGTCTGTCTTCTCTAACTTCTGGAAAGTATCTCCAACTTCCCCAGCAGSATTAAACCATTTGACACGCAAGCTACGTTACTGGTGCTCTGGATTGTCCAGGTTCATCCCACCTACACATTAAATATCTCTATTTTCTCATAGGAGCCTTTGTAAATAAGCAGCATGAGATCTTATCAAACCTTATTTCAAATACTGTGTATTTCCCTGTTATTCTTAATCACTGGYAGAGTTTCCCTAGTTATTCAGGAAAGCTATGCTATAAAGGTTTAGGTTTCTTCTGTCATATAGACCTAGCTCAAGACAGCATAATTCCAGGACTATAAACAGCAGTTAGAAGCTCTTGAAAAGGCAACTAATTTAAAGTCACTGGGGTTATTCATAGCATTTGCAAAAAAAGATTGCACAATCTGCCCTTTCTTTAGCAAGCCATTTAATAGCCATCAGAGTACAGCACCAGAGTAAACAAAAATCATGTTCTAGAAGCACAACCCACAAACATGAAGGGAGAGTCCCATGAGAGGCAGAGGAATCATCTCAGGGAAGAGAGATCAGTTAAGTCCCTGAAAGGCAAAATGCAGTCACATTTATTCAAAGATGCCTTTGATCTTTTCAGCTGAAGTGTTGTGAAGCTTTAAATTTTTTTTCATGAATATCAAAATATTTTCATTACCTGGTTCCTTGAAGATGGAGACTGAGAACTTCAGCTTACCAAGACCTGTGGGTACTAAAATTTCAAACCATTCACTTGCACTTAAGTCAGTCCCTCATAATTTTGAGGAGTTTGGAATGCTCAATTTATCCTCAGCTTTATTTATTTATTGTAGGTAGCTTTTCTCAGCAAGTGTACTACATACACATACTGAAAATATAAAATTAATGATGAATATTTATGGTGTGAATTAATCATACAGAAGTTTTCCTAAGTAACCATAGGGAGGGGGAGAAAAAGAGAAAAATCTTTTAAAAGTATGTTGAAAACTATGGCAGCAGTACTACAGGAAATGCAGAGAGAAGCACAATTAGATGTGAGGAAACTGCTCTCAATGGAAAAGAGGAGCCAGTCTGCACTTCCTTCAGAYTTAACCTGCTCACAAGCATCTGCTTAATCTTCACTGGCTGCTGATGCCACCGTGGCAGAAAGCAGAAATTCTTGTCTCACTGGAAAGCATCTCAGAACAATTTTTTGTCCAATTTTGTGTATGYAACTGGGCCTGTGCAGCCTTCTTTATTTGTTGCTACAGGACATACTCATGACGTCGAGAGCACAAAGGGCTTTTCAGGTGAATGGCAGCTGAAAGAGAGTATCTGTCTGCTAATTTAGAAAGGTGTGCTCAGCCACGCAAGGATTTTGCATGACTTGTCAGAGAAAAAGCACAGACAACTCTCAAAACTGAAACCATGCAAAAAGGAAGAGAATTTCTTCCTGTGGAAGTCCTGGCCTGTGGTATGGCAGGAAGATGGACCCCTATACAGAACCGAGGTGCTGAGGCAAGTGCAGCACAAATTGCACGATGTTCTTAACCAGAAACCCTCAGCTGCAGCCAGCTGCAACAACAGGGAGAGTAAAAAACAACGTTGAAACAATGATTGTTGAAAACAATGTCTTTCTGTAGTTTCTTCCAGTGAAATCCTAAACCAAAACTGACTAACTTCAGAAAGAGCAGTTTATAGTAAGGAAGATCCAGTGTTGTGGTGCTGCCCAGCTGTACCACCAGCACCAAATCTGTTCTTCCAAAAGACAGGTAAATTACACACAGCACCACTAGKATGGACCTTGCTCCATGGACAAAGTCATAAAACACCAAGAAATATTTATGGGCATTGGAACCACAGAATGTCAGCAAGGGCCACCACAAATAATTCAATGCCAGCTGTGACTGAGAACATATCTTTTTTTCTAAATTGCTTCAACTCTGGGGAATCACAGATCGTAGCTGAGAAATAGAATAGAAAACAAACAAAAAGCAGAAAAAAATAGATTAGCAAAAAACAAAAGTGGAACATAAGGAATCAGAAAAAGGCATAACACCTAATACCGACTAGGTGAAGAATCAAATGAGAGCAGATMAAAAAAGATCATAAATCAAACATGCACTAGCTAGGCAAAAATCTCCTTCAGATTATAATGGGAGAAAATAGATATGGGACAAGGTAAAGTTTTTAAATGGAAGAAATGTTTTTGCTGATAAACTATTGCAACAGCCTGTTTTCATCARTTCTACCCATCACATCTCTCTCCCATGTTCCATCACATCATCTTGGAGTACAAAAATCAACATGCACAGATCTGTCATGAGCGTAATGCTGGTGCACACTGCAAGGATATTTTATAATTTAGTGAAGTTTTGAGAGACATTATTCCTGAAGTCRCTGCTGGGAAATGGAACAGTCAGTTGGAAACACACACACTGGCTCATCAGCAAGTTCCTAAGAAACRTAACCCTTCAAATACTTTCCTAATTAATCTAAATCTCAGTCATAGGAAGACTTGCTCAGTGCCTCTTTGGCATCTTTACTGCAGTTTTCCTTGGGCCTCTAAGTAGGAAGCAGACTGTGCAAAGACACAGAAAYAATTTACTGAATTCTCAAGGACAGACAATTCTCCCAGATTAAACAACATTCACTTTCTGTCAAAAGTTCAGCTTCAAGATTGCCAAAGCATGAGAAGAATGAGGKGCTGCTTAGACCTTTCTGTGCAAGACTTCTCTGCCTAAAGGAATGCAGATAATGAAATAATCTTTAATCTTTGTCCCTTCAAGGCACTCTCAACACCTTTTATACTTGATACTGTCACAGGCAGGAAAAGTGTGTGGATTCATCTCAAGGCTGGTAATTATTTCAGCTAATTACTCATTTGGATGTGGGGCRATTACCAACACTCCTTCAGGTACATCAGCAGCCTCTTCCATTCTGGCTGATGCTTCATGAARCAGGAGAGCTGCTGTTCCCCCTTCTCTGTTCTTACAGGAAGATGAACTCCCATGCTACTTGAAATAACTGCAGTGAAACAGCCTGGCCAACTGGTTAAAGCCGAATCTTCAGCAATTCATTTTCCAGTCAAACATCACTGAATCCATTCAACCTTATTGCACACAGCAGCAGCTCAGTATTCGGTATCTTCCTAGAGGAGTGTATTTGTCTGGTGCATTTCCAAACCACCCTTTAGCTCTATAAATATGAGCTAGACCTTTAACTAATCTGTTTTATTCGTTTTTYCTAAATCAATGGTGGCTGCAAATCACAAACACTCATGATGAACAGACAGCAAACATGTTGGAATCAGGGATTTTGGTGTAGCTCTTCAAAGACAAAAAATGGCAGAAGTTCAGTTTTATAAGCTTGGAGATGCCAAGGCAGTGCCTTTTCTTTGTAACTTCAAAACTATAACAGACAAAAAAAAAAAAAAAAAGAAAGAAATCCTTTCCAGGCCTTTCCTGGAGCCAAATCCACCCCAAGTTGTTTTCTTGGTCTGCCCAGGAGCTCAGACTGCTTCTGCTTTACTGAGCCTTCAGTAAGTGCTTTACCTCCACCTACCCAGACAAGAATGAAGCCAATGCTCAGCCTTCAGCCAAGGGGAAAGTATCCACTGTGTTTTGGTGTGAGACTGCTCATTCCTATCAGCTACTAATTCCTAATTCACAGCAGTTCAGAGGAGGGCTGTGGAGTTTCCAGCTCTACAGACATTCAGAACTAGAYTGGGCAAAGACATGAATAATCCTAYCCWGCTCTGGAATCAGCCCTGCTTCCAAAGATTCCTCTCAACTTGAATTATTATGTGGGGTTTTTAATGTTTATTAGAGGAACTGGTGTTACTGGAGGGGCAGCTGCCCTTTTACAAGGCACAGRTATGAATAAGCCTTGGCTTGAAGGGCACGAGTCTCCTTGCAGGGTGTGACTGCTGYGGGCAGGAATCCCCAGTGCCAGGCAGGGAAATCACTGCATTGGATCAGAGCACAGAAAACATCCAGAGAAGGAAAGGCACCAGCAACACCAGTTCTGCTCAGCTTGAATTTCCATTCATGTGGCTGTACAAACAGCAGCACAGCTCCTTCAGCACTGCTCTTCCCCGCAGTAGGCCAAGCTTTTTAAAATTTATGTCTCATAAAGAAAAATAAAGGAATAGCATATTTCTTATTTCTGAGAGAAATCTCCTTAAGGATTCCTTCAAAATAATAATCAAAATATTTTTTACTTGGAAATAGGAAAAAAACAGATTATTTTTATTTATTTAGTTGTCTTTAGTTTTCTAAATGTTAAATTACATAAAAATACAGTACCATATAAACCAATCATTTTAATGCACAATATAGCACATTGCTTTGATTTTCCTTTTTAGTACTCACCACTCGGAGACTGCTTCAGGTTCTTAAATAATTGGGAAGACAATTGTAGCCCCTCAGATTCCAGTGGTCATTAGCAGCTAAAGATCCTAAAGAGCTGYACTGCTCCAAGCAGCAGAGGCAATTAATACTTCTGTATTGTTTTGTTCTTATCAGTTGGAGAATGGTCTGTGCTTTGGCAGAGGGCATTATTTATGGTCTAGTTTGCTACTGAGTGAGATTCTTTGCTGACCGATTGATGTCTTCTGACATGCCTGACACAGGAGGGACACAATATTGGGAAGAGAAAAGTAGCAAATAGTCCATCCTTTGAGAGTCACCAATCAGCAGCACAATCCCTTATCATTAGCATCAGTGCCACATTCTCTACTGCATCTACTTTTGCCTGGAAGATAAATGTGCAAGGGTGGGATTTTTTACACCACATTTAGGCAATTAATATTATATCACCACATGTGTCTCTTCAGGACATGATTGAAAAAATGAACTCTGCTCTCTCCATCTTCCAGCTCACATTCTGACAATATCACAGGAATTCCTCTTTTCTGTTTACTGTCTACAGTACAGATTCACTGCCATTTCATCCCCTGGCTATTCTTCCCACAATACTGAACACAATTATCTCCTGCTTGTAATGGTTCTGATCTTTAATTGTTCTTCATCTGTYAGCAGGTCAAACTCCGGTGAATTGTGGCCACTGCCACCAATATCTGACCCTTTGACAGGAAATTCTCTCCCACCTACTAATGCCTGGAATATTCTTTGAGAGCTTCAATCTCATCCTTTCATTGTTATCCTTATTTTGGTCAACTTTCTTCTCCTGTGGTGCCTGAAGAAGTACCTTGAGATGCACCAAGGAAAGACCTGTTTATTCCTTGCCAGGAAGGAATTTATTCCTTGCTGTGTCTTTTCTGAGCTCACACAGACAGACATGGCAGGCTCCCAGTTCCTGTGCCTTCCTCCCTGTTCCTTGCCTTCCATTCCTATTAACCAGCAGGAGGGATTTTCTGGGATCCAATCTCCCAGTAGAAAAGCCTGGATTTTCTCTGTATTTCACCTCAGAAATGGTGCCTTTTGTCTTTTTCAGCTATCAAAGACTTAATTGGTGTCCTCAAGGTTCTTCAGCCTGGTYTGTGTTTGGGTGTGACCTTAGTCCTGTGTGCTCATCAGCCAAGTCATAACACACACTGATGGTTCCACAGGAAGGGTTTGAACAACAGAYATCCCATAGTTCCTAAATAGACATGGAGATGTGTTATGATGGTGTTCATATTCCAAAACTGTTGCACTAACAATCATAGGAAGATGACTTAAGCAGATATTTTCACCAGTTTCATGAAGCTTGTTTTACTTGAACGGTCACACTTTTTTAATTCAAATTTCCAGCTTGCTCAGGTACTTTTTTCTTTTCATACAGCAGTAAGGTGTTTCTGTCCCTGGATAGGTCTCTTTCCTTCACCATCTTTCACTTAAACCTTTTCTTCTTTTCCTGACTAAGATATTAAGCAAAAATTTAGAACTACTGGATTAACAGTGWGACATTCCATGTTACTTTGCTGCCTTCTAGGGAAATATTAAATATGGAGACAAATCTAAGATCATAATTACATAGTAGCAAAAGTAAAAGAGGCAGTGCCTGGGAACTGACTGCWTTAATTAGACTTACCAAATAATATTAGCTAATTTGCTAATATTTTGAAACCAAAGTTTTCTGTTAGCCACTGCCAAACTCATAATCCAGAGGAAGACCTCCCATTTCAAAACATCTACTTTATAACATTTGTAAATGGGAATACTGAAAACCTCATGCCCTGCAACTTGTTAASGTGATACCCTGGCATTACAGTGAAAATACTTTGACAGCTTTAATGTGTCYTTTTCCAGTGTAATGACTTGGTGCTTAAAAATGAATGTTTTTCTACAACATGATCTCTCAGCTCCTAACAGAAGATTTCAGCTCATTTTACAGCACATGATAAAGCATCTTCCTTGTTATAATGTGACAATGGCACTACTGAGCACAACAATTTGAGCCTGAATGTGCCACTGCAAAACAGAAAAAATCTGAAGAGGCAATTCCACCTAGAACTRTGCAGCAAATGCATAAGAAAGAGGAAGAAGAATGATTAAAGATGCATTAGCACAGCCTGACAAACAAGGCCCTCGACTAAAGAACCCTTGGTACTCTGGTAAATGGGGAACAGCAGAGATTATCTGAGCGAGACACCGCCAAAGAATCTGAGCGGGTCTAAGGGAGTCTCACTGAAATACTTGAGATGAAAATGTGTCTGTTCAGACAAAGTCAATTCTAAACAATCTCACTATAAAATATAGCACTTCTGAAAAGCTTTTTAAGTCTAGTAAAAATGCTTTTTTCCTAATTAGCCAGCTCAAGTATTAAAACTGGCATGTGGAATAACCAAAAATATGTTACACATGGCCCAGATACCTTCATTTCAAATAAATYAACATACAACAAAGAGCTTCAATGCCTCATGCCAGCTCATAACACTCCACTTCTCCTGCAACTTGTGTGTTTGGTCTCAACTCCTGAGCAGGAAAAACCCAACCACAAACACCAGCAGTTAGTGAGGTTTTGATTCAGCCCAGGTCAGACTCCTAATAATTAGTGTGCCTTCAGAGAGAAGCAGCTGCTTGGATCTTTTCTTTTGGTATGGACTGATCTTGGCTTACAAAGTACCTTTAGAGAGGCTGCCCCCGGGAAAATATAAGTAAAGCCATATCTGTATTTGATACTTTAAACCCCCCTTTTTAATCTCAGTTCTCCCATACACTATTTTCAAAAAATAAACACCACATTGGATCTCCTCTGCTAAACAGACTAAGACATTTTCTGTTTTRTAAAACTGCAGGAGAACCCACATGTGACCTCATAAAATGACTGGTCCCTTAACCTCTATCCATGTGGTGGACCATTACAAGCACTGCCCATGGTTCCTAACATATTTGGTAGCAGCCTTGTTACTGTTTGACAGCTTTAGGTTAAGTCTGGACTTCCAGAAAGGAATACATTACTGGTGGCTGAACCAAATGAACCAATTCTTCACAGTCTCAAAATGAAATTATTACTTATTAAGACTCAAATTGGGAAAGACACCTGCTTTAAAAACATAATCTGATGAGTTTCTACAAAGATCTAAAATACAATTTTTAAAAAAAAAAAACTCCCACGTTTGTACGTCTGGTTTGAGATTTGCCAATTGCCACATAAACCTATCACTTGCTTTTGCACAGTGCACAGACTCTTCAGAACAGTAAAAACCACTTGTATAGGTAAGGATGGAATCATTCTACTTTAAACAGAATGCAGTATCCTTTCAGCTTTTGAAGATSTTCAGTAAATCAGCACTGTGCACAGAGCCTCAGCACAGGGAAGCAGATCCATGCAGATTGCAGCCCCAGTCATTAGCAGGTTCTGCATGGTTTACCTGTGTTTCCTATGGAATTAGCTTGCAAAAAGCGTGGGCGGTTTCAGAGTGATGAACCACCACAGCTCCCCYGGTTCTGCTGCAGTGGGTGAGTGCCCAGCACCCTGGAATGTCTCACAGGGATGCATAATCAAACTGATCAGGGTATTCCTGAGGGAACTTGTCATTAATCCCAGCCATTTGTAACACTAATCATTACAAGAAGTAATTACCATAGCAACCACTGCACACCATGCATTTGCTGGCACCAAGAGTGGGGAGCAAGCGGGAGGAAAACAAGYCAAAACAAAAACTTCTACAGAGGTTTGGCGTAGTCAGTCACAGGTAGATTATGTTTCCCTGTATTTTATTTTCATCAATATCCTATATTAAGGTTACTGTTTCAAACAAGCAGCAAACATGTTTTTGTTAAAATTTAGAAATATGAYGTAATATGTCAACATTTCACATGGCATTGTACCAAACTCTTTGGTGTTTTTACATACAACACCACTTTATGTACTACAGTCCTCCTGATCTCCCTTAGAGTGTCAAGGCACGCTGGGCTGCAGCTGAAGATGTGAGGAACCTRGCTTTGTTTGATTTTCTCCTTTTCCTCTCTCTATCAGAGCACCAGTTCCCATTTGAACCTAGACTCTGAAAAGAATTTGAGTTGTGTTTAGTCCCAGTACCTTAGAGGGCCCAATCACAGAAARCAGAACACAATTTCCCATCCACAAAAATGGAAGTGGCACTGCCCTAACAGCTTTATTGCAAACATACTGTAGAGTGTGACATCCTTAGATGCTAAGGGTAGTGGCACCACACAATAGATGAGAAAGATGGATGTAGAATCAGGACCAAGAGAGTTGTACAAAAGACAGACTGGAGGAGTTCAGACCTGGACAAGRCATCCTCCCCAGTGTGAGAAACAGAAGCAGAGATGCACTGAGGACAGCTCAGCTGCCTTAAGCTACCTGAGCCAGCATCACAGAGAACCCTTTTTCATTATATCCCAAGGCCAAAATGAGTTTCCACTGGTCAGGATTTCAAAGATTGCAAGACCAGCTGTGAAAGGCCAGACCTTAATACCTTGTGAGGTATCAAATGTGTTCCACAGAGACCTAGACAATTTTATCTRAGCAGTTCCAATTCCATCTGTGTTTTTAGTACCGAGTTATCATAGGACAGGGAACAAGACCCGAGATTTGTGAGGGTGGCATTTACCATCTGCACAGAGGAGCAGAACTCCTCAGCTGAAATTCTCCAGCCAGTTCAAACACATTCTTCCACTTTGCAAATGKGAGGCTTGGCAAAATAACTCTGGAGTTTCTGGCCTCTGAAGGCCCTGGAAAAGTATGTTCCATTGGGAAGTTTTATAATATCAATTACAGATTTCAAAGAGCAATAAGGCTAAAGGTTCTGCCCCCTTCTGAGCTCCTCCCATTTGTTAAGCTTTCYCTTCCTTTCTACAGGAAAAAATCGCCATTATTTTACTTTACAGGATTAAAAAAAAGCAAGAAAGTGAAACCCTGGGGCCTGGGAGACTTGGACTTTAAAGGACTCTGTAATGAACTGTTTCATGGTAGTTAATCACTTTAATCGTGCTTCCTTTCCTCAATAAAAGTTTCCCTGTCTGTACTCTCCAAGTGATCTCCAATCCCTCTCTAATACAATGCCCAGAGGGTTAGAGYRTGTTCCAGCTCTGGAACACTGGCCTGAGCAAAGGGCAAAAAATCCYTTACTGTTCTGGCTGATTTTTTAAAAATTCATTCCAGAATTACCACCACATTTTAACTCCAGCACCATGTAGAACATGTTTTGATTATTACAACAGGCTCTTACTCTATTKCTCTTCAGTCATCAGCTTTCCATCTTATAGCTGGGTTTACAGCTACATTTCAAAAATGCATTATTTTTTTRAAACTTTGCCTGAAAACTGCATATCTTCCATGATTGTAACTGTTTTTATTTTGGAAACATAAACTTGGGATAAAAAGACAGAAATAAGGGTTTGAGACCCATTCCACTGGTTTGGGGAAATGGGAAAAAGAAAGGAGAAAACGTCTTAGAAGTTCTGATTTTCTATCTTGCTGCCACAGGAGATGAGAGTCCCAGTGAACTGCTCTGTGTACCTMCACAAATCTGATCATCAGTGCTTTTCTGTAACTGGAACGAGGGATTCCTGTTAATAGTGGCGCCATCTGCCTGACTCCCCTTCTGCTGTGCTTGGTTTGTACACATTGGAAAGCAAGAGCTTTCAGGCTTTCAGTATTAACAAATGATTAACACTGTGTCTGTTTAAGCCTGTGATTATCTGAGGGGTTCCTATTTTCAGAACAGTTTATTTTAAACTATGTCTTCAGTACTATTTTGAAAATAACTTTTAGTTTATTATCCCACTGGAATAAGTGCTTCTCTTGTCCACATTGAAAAGAAGCCSTTTCCCTCCAAACACTGTAAAATATCTGTTCACATAGAAATAAACACTGAAACTTAGAGCAATGTCTTCACCTCCACAACCCCTTCCTCCCCCCACATTTGCTTCCTGACAGCTACTAACAATAAATGTAAAAGTAATCCTAGTTTTTATTTGAAGCTATCTCAGCTTTAAAAGAACCTTCCAAAAAATGATTGAGGCTATGATTTAAACCCATAGGTAACCCCTGAAATCTGCTTTGAATAGCAACAAATGCCTAACAATATCTTGAGCGCTTGTAGCGAAGAAATCTAATCTCTGAACTCCTAAAGGTCAAGATTTACTGCCTGGTAACATGGCTCAAGTGTAAATGCTCTGTAATGCTACAGCAGGTGATTGCTTTGCTCTCTAGACAGTGTCAATTTTGCCCAAGTAGCAGCAGATGTGTCTAGCATTAAGCCAGAATGGTGTCAAGGGCCCTTCTTGAACAGAACTGCTTCTCACAGAAACTGGTCCTAAAGCCCTAGTCTATTAAGACCATACCCAAAAGACAGACATTTAAAACTTAAAGGATGCTGGAGAATCAAGGTGCTTTAGAGCTCTAATGTTTCACAGTCTGATATCCTGGGAGAAGAAATTCTCTTGTGATACAAACACACATCCTCAAATCACACAAGYCTGCCAGTGCAGCTAAAGTAACTTACACCAGAAAAGTATTTCACTCCAAATATTCTTCCTTCCAAACTTGTTCCTCCTGAATTTCCTCAGTGGGGGGTCACAGTTAATGTCACAGTGCTCCCACCCAGGGTGTTCCTGCATCCTCTGGTTCTCTTCATACCATTTCTACTCAGTACCTATGGCAGCTATGAAATCCTACCCTAAAACTGCTTTTTAAAATCATTTATCATTGTTCTGACCTCTCCAAGCTACCAAGACACAAAAATCAGTGACCTCATTTTATTAAATATTGCCTTTTTTGTTATGATACGTTCTAAGTCCAATAATAAAAAGATCAGGAAAGCACCTTCCAYATGCAAATAAAGAGCTGTAATCAAAATAGCCTGCAGAGGATCTAGTGCCATTTAGTTCTACTTATGTAAAAGAAGCAACACAAAATGATTCCTAAAGCAGCAGTAGAAGTTCCTCACGCACTTTCCCATAGAATCTTCCAACACTTGTAGCTGCAGGCTGAACCCTTTCCTGGCAGAACTTTTATCCAGCTCTTGATCGCCCTTCCCATCTTGTGCTGCTGGGCACAGATACTCCAAAGGTTCTAAACAGGCCCTTGGTGTTTCTCCTGACTGCTTTCTATAAAGAATATTCATGGAGACGTTTAGAACAGCTTGAGGGTCAGCTAAAACCAAGGACAGCATTACCTGAGATTCTGAGTTTGGTCTTACTTGCATTTCAAAACAGGTCAGTGAAGACAAAACAGAAATGTAGGTTTGATTCTCAGGATGTCGCTGAGGACAAGTTTTCCTTCCGTGCCTTGCTGTGGAAGATGATACTTCCAAAAGAGATGATACAAATACCTGTACCTGGGCTGAACAACGTGGAAACAACTTGGCTGCCAAAATGCCTCAGTCTGTTGAACAGGAATTTAAGTGGAATATTCTCTACTTGTTACAGAGTTTAAATTGCCCTGGATAACTTGAGATTTTCTGGTTTTCCTCCAAGAAAAATTTCCTTTAAGTTTCAACTTTGCAACCRTACTCCCCCCAAAGCCTAAAGACTTGGGTTTGCTGGGAGCTCCAAGAACATTKTAAAAAGGTTTTCATAGGATCCAAACACGATTAAGAAATATTTTGAGAGCTGTATAATTATACAATTTGCATTCCAACAAGTGACTTATTCCATTCTCTGATTTCACCCAGCTGAGATTTCTTTGCACTTCACATAACACAGTTTCTTGGATGGGGTTGTTTCGTGTTGCAGTTCCTGTCCGGGGTGCTTTGTGCTGACCTGGCATACACACACTTCACATCTGTAACTTACATCTGGAGCTATTTAGATGCCTAGTAGGTTTTTACACACCAATTTTACATGAAAATCAGTGTTACAGTGACTGAGGTCTTTATAGAAACATTGTTTCTGCGAGTCTGAAACTTGATTTCAGAMTTGAGAACAGAAAATTGTCTCTCTCTCAAATTAAACTTTTAATGGAGGGCAGTAAGCAGCCTTTAGAAAAAGCTCTGTAAGACACAGACTCCATTTGTGTGCAGAAGTCATACTGGGACAACTTWAAAAAATCAATGAAAAATCCTAGTGCAAACAACAGAGTTTAAAATTAATTACGTTGGCTGAGTTTCTGGCTGTAAATCATACGAGTAATTTCACTAGTGCTACCAGAGCAGGCATTGCTGCCAGATCTCACTGGGACCTCACTCACCTATATCATTTGAAGTAATCCTTTTGAGGTCTTATTTATGGATGCATGGAAAGCACGATGCCATCCAGCCCCACGCTGGGCATGCTGTCATTAAGCACTGAATGGCAGCAAATGCAATTTAACTTCTCWGAACAGCATCATTTGGAATAGTCCCAGGAAAACCCAGCATAAAACTAATTTCTAGCTGCATCAGATATGTAAGTATTTACAGAGCTCTTTGTAAACATACTGCAATTAAAAACATTTAATAGAGAGCAAACCCACTTTACCATATGGCAAATCATCTTCATTTAAGGCAAGAGAGCCTCAGTGCTGACAAAGAGGGCAAGGGAGACAGACTGTAAATTCCAAAGACTTGACAGAAAAGGGGCCCCTAAAATAGCTTATCTATGCTGGAATTATGTCGATGACATAGAAAAAGCAGCCCCAGGCCTCAAATCTTTGCCATAGGATGCAAAGACACCTGTAAAAATCCCTGTGCAGGACCAACMTATCTTACATGAAAAATAATTGCTTCAAACAGCAGGAAGTGTGAGGTGCAGCATTATCCCAGAATATCACAACCTGTTAGTGCTGTCAAGAACTGCATCAGGAGATTAATCTCCAKCTACACAAGGCTTTCTCCTGAGTTAAAAATTCACGTGCAAAATGGGCATGGAGGGAAAAGACTGACAGCGGAATGGGAAATATCCCTGATTCCTGCAGCAAAACTCCTGGAGTCCTCCTTCAGGATTTGGTACAAGGTAATAAAAAGATGACTCAGRAGATTTAACCAAACTCTTGAAATTGCTCTGGAACACAGATTTTTCCAAACAAAGTATAGATTCAATTTTTTTTTCAAAGACAGAAATTTGATACGGCAGCTCAAAGAAAATAAATATTACTCTTCATTTGCTGCCAAGTTGTGTACTGGAGTCCCCAGTGTGACGCTAGCTTTTCAAATCAGGTGCCATACAAGTTGAGGAGAAGTTTTCAGGGAGGAAAATACTGTAAAATACACAGAGAGAACAACAAAACCTGGACCAGGCAGGGCCTAAGCCAACAGAGGGAGAAACTGCCTCACTTCATCCCCATGCCAGCCCACTCCCGTGGAAAGTGTGAGTCTGCAGGGAAGCTCATCCCAGTGCATTTGGAATGAGGCTTGAACACCCTCCAGAAGCCCAGCTGAGAACCTGCAGTGATCCTGGTGATCAGAAGAACCTCTATGGAGTCCATTTTTTATGTGACGTTCACAGCATGTCAGAGTTGTCAAATGGCTCAGAAACACCGGAGTGGTCTTCAGTGGATTAAATGCTTTCGTAACAGGTTGAAGTTGAGTGACATTTTTAAGCATCAATTTGTCCTAAGTGAACCAATATGCAAAACTAATGAGATCATAAATTTTTCCTCCAGTAAATGTATTAAGTGGAGGATGGAGAGCAGGGAGAGGCAGGAAGATGAGAGGCTGCCCAAAGACATGAACTTGATTAAACTAATTTAATCTGCAACAAAGAATAAGACCCACAGAAGCAGAGCCACTATTCACTGGGATACTGTATCTGAGCTACTAAATGAAAATTATTATTTTTTAAAATATTATTTTATCTTGGTCAAAAACTAGCTACTTGCAAACTAACTGCTTATTTCAAAATTCAACCTTAACTAAATACTTAGACCTGTAAGTCTGACCACAAGAATTGCTCTTCTGAATCCCCTTCAACAGATTAACATCGATGTTTTTTGTATTTCCTTGTAAATATCTTAACTTTTCACAGTTCTAAAAGAACACCATCCAGCTCTCTCTTCAGCTGCTGCTTCTTTCCCTGTTGGTTAACACTGGTTTAGGTTTCCTTACCCAACAATGTTTGTACATCTCAAATTCATAATTAA
>NW_026623578.1:704064-748272 GCF_030028575.1 Malurus melanocephalus | reverse complement strand
CACAAGAATTGCTCTTCTGAATCCCCTTCAACAGATTAACATCGATGTTTTTTGTATTTCCTTGTAAATATCTTAACTTTTCACAGTTCTAAAAGAACACCATCCAGCTCTCTCTTCAGCTGCTGCTTCTTTCCCTGTTGGTTAACACTGGTTTAGGTTTCCTTACCCAACAATGTTTGTACATCTCAAATTCATAATTAATACAGAGAAAAGAAAGTCCACKGCCTGGCAGGCAAGCCCAGAGCACAGGAAACCACTTCAGCTCCAGATTCTTTCATGAATTCTGCTAAATSGGATACTGCAAGATTCTCAAATCTAAGCTCTAGCCTCTGTATCTCAGATATTWTTTTTTTTTCTTTTAAAAAACCATGACATTTGCATTTTTTTCATAGTTAAGTTTGTTTTTCAGGATTAAATTGGAAAACACAAGGTCCTCAGCCTTCAGCAATGTGGGCAAAGTTCTTAAAAGACAAAGTTAAGGCAATAATATTAAAGAAACAAGACTTTCCAGGGGGTAAAACCAGACTATCACATACTGCTGTTGATGGATGATATTTGTTAACTTTCACTTCCCCCATAACCCAACAGATACGATTTCACATTCTCCCCATTGACACAATGCACACCTTAAACACACATTTTTCCTGATAACACCTAAATTCTTACACTGTTTGCCTGCAGATCATCTCTGCCTTGTGCTATGCACCATTGGCTATTGAGGACTGAAAGGAGACCAACCTATTTCTGTTATATCCTTGGATTTGAATTACAGAAGTGCTATAACTCCCAGCATGTGACCACAACAGAAATGAGCTAGTCCTTAATTAAACAGAGGTTGAAGCTCATTGTTTAATTAAACAGATGTAAGTGCCTAATCATTCAACTATTCCAAGCAGACACTGCATATCATTTAATCTCACCACCCACACGATAAAGGCACAGCTCTAAGATTTCACTGCAATCAAACTGTTTCAAATAAGCCAGTCTATGCTTTCAACAGAAAAAAAAATCCAACGACTGGATAAGCAGGTAAAAGAAGAGTAAATGTGAGAGGGCCATTTCCAGTAAAGTGTGTGTGAAATGAGAACCTCTGTATGGAGCAGGAAATTGCCCTGCAGCACACCCACACCTCTTGATTTTTGTGACACACAGAGGCCACACTATTAAAGGCTCTACAACACAATGAATGCCTTTCAAAAAACACTCCTGCCGTGTGTAGGATACTGCACAGATCCTTGTTTGGGCAAAGAGATGAATTTTCCTCAGAAAGCCTSGGCTGTTTGTGTGCACAACCAGGCAATGATTCAATGACCTGTGAGAGGAACCGACCTACAATGCTACAGACGCTGCCTTGTGTGTTCCACCTGACATCAGAAAAGGAAAATACTTTCATAGAGATCTTTTTTGTGTAGCAGTCATAAGATTGCTGCTTTCTGGAAGAAGAGTTTATCTGAAAAGAGTTGCTGCATGGAGGGAAAATCAAGACTGATAGGTTGGGCAGTCAGCTTTTTGCCCAAACCTAACAAATCCAATTGCTTACGAGGAGAACAGAGAGAAAGAAATTGTCAGATTTCTCCAGATTCCTCAAGCTGCCTCACAAAAACAGGATGAATTCCAGCACGGATTAAAAATCATGGACAGGAAGTTTTAATTATAATATTTAGCAGTGAAAGGAGMCTAAGACATGGACAGAAAAGCTGTMGGTGCATTCCATGTTTGACAGGAGGCTCACCACAGAAGGACCCTCCTGATTTTATGTCCAGCCACTTGTTTCCATCCCTTGTGCCAGTGCTGCTGTCCTCTCTGGCTGCACTGCCACATGCACTGAGGGTGGCAGTGTGACAGAAAAAGGAGCCCTGTCTCCATCATCCAGTGATTTCAATGTCAAACCTGTGGTGCCAGCTGATATCCCAACAAAGAGTGTTTGTTAACTGGATCAGGTTTGGCTGAAAATAAGTCACAGGCCTAGRCCAGTAAAGCAGAGGGAAGGTGAAAAGATGAGGAAGGTTTTAGGGATTGTGTTGGTTTCTKAGTTTCGTAAGACAAATCCATGCAGACATCATGTACATCAGATTATTTAATCGTTATTATTTCAAACAGCAGCCAATTTTTAACGATTTAAAAATCAGCAGTTAATTTCTGCAGTGTGGTTCAGAGGACAGAGGAGACAGCAGCCTCACCATAGCAGGAACAAGAGGCAAGTGTAGACAAAAAGGAACATCTCAAATGAGCGTTACCAAAAGCTTCATGAAGCAGAGCTGCCTGTGGCCAGCTTGACCTGAAGACTCAGGTACCTGCAGCCAGGAAAACTCCAAGTTTTAGCTATGAGATAAACATGTGGACTGTTCACTGGCTCCTTACAGGGCAGGCAGGAGCAGACCTCTTAAGGAGAACAGAAGTCACTTGTTTATGGTATCAAGCCAGTGGCCTGACACAGCCTGGATGTGCTGAGAGTCCAGTAGGGAGCAAAGCAGGCAACCCCACCCGGAGGAGAATGTGCAAGGATTTATCACCTGGAAGAGGGACTCCACTGTACTCCCATTGCCCAGATAGCAGCCCAGGCTTTATTCAGGGGTCTGAATATTGTCTGAACTTTTACCCAGCTATGAAGTCAACTACTGAAAAAGCACAAGACACACTTGCAGCAATTACATTTCCAAAACCACACATCAGGTGGGAAATAAAAATAAGGAAACTGTTACGTAGGGGAGAATCAAAGACATTTGAAAATAAATCGTTTGAGCTCAGCTTTTCTGTTCCTCAGTGGTAATAGGGTCACGCTTGCATGAGTCTTTCCACAAGAGACTAAATAGTTTTGARTAGGTTTCGAAGTGAACATTACAATGCAGTGATAGAGGTTTTTTTCCCATATGTATTGCTTTCATAGGGAAAAAATGTACCAGCTAAGAATTAYTCCACAATGGTAAATTTGCAGTCTTTGTAATGGGTTTTTTTTTTTTTTGCAGACTGTAAAATAAAAACAGAAATTGAAACTTCCTATCAGCCACTGCTAACAAATTGCTGCGTGCTGCCAGTAATGTTGCAAAGTGACAGGTTTCCTGTTGTTAAACTTGATGAGCAGCAGCATCGCCAAGGAACAYGTAACAACCAGTGAACTTTCCACAAAGACACTTTGCTTCCCATAGATCTCCATACATAACCTTTACTGGTCTCAGTAGGATCATTACATCCATTAGACTGTGGACTCAGCACTGCTTTAGCTCTTAAGTTAATACAACTGAGACTTTTTTTTTACTTTCCTATTGGGAAGTAGCATGTGCAATTTTAGTGATTTCTTAGATCATTCTATAAGTAAATCAAATATTCTTTCAAGCCTAGTTATCAAAATTGTGTCCTTTGATACTACATCCTCCATCAAACTGCAGTAATCCAGATCAACACATTTTAAACCTCCACTATCTCTCCCAATATCATTCTAGCAGATAGAGTAATTAAATTTGTACATTTTTTTTAAGTCCTACTCAATAAATCTGAATAAATTAACAACGCATTACTAAGGCTGCTACATTAAATTTGCATAGTGCATTTAATGAATATGCAACTGCAAGTGAAAAGGTCTGCTACTGTGAACCTTCCACATTAGCATAACTACTTCCAGCATGTTTCTTAAATAATGCACTCATTTGCACATCACTGACTTGGCTAATTCTGACTTCAGTCAGGGTAGCCTTGTAATTAAGACTCTTGCTTTAATTTTTAATGAAGTTTATGTTACATCAATCCTGACAGTAATGAGGGGACATGGAAACAAAAAGGCTGCTAATAATTAAATTCACAAACCAGTTTGAGGGATAATAATTCCTGAGGAGAAATTACATGACTAATTATTAATTAAATATTCATACTATTGCAGGGCCATCTCCCTTAACTGCTCCTTCTTGTTGGTAATAATGCTGAGATGTGGATGCCTCCTGCAACCATTCTGATTTTAAGGTCTTTGGTTAATTTTAGTGCACCATTAATCAATATGACACAAAAAATAAAATTGCTTTAATTGGTATCACTTTATTGTTTCTAAATATTACTACAGTTGGTTTAGTTGTGTAGAATTAATCTAGTTAGTCAGTGCCCATTTTATGGCAACATAAATCCAGTTTATATCCATAAACTTCTAATGGCAGGACAACTTGACCTTTTTTTGTAGCATTACTGTTTACAGATAATTACACCAACTCTTTAAAAGGTTGTTTAATAGCTTTGCATTCATCATAGTAAAATGAAAAACATGCATATTATTTAACTCCAGACTGTTCTAAGAAGGTCTCAAAGACCCTAATTTACCCCTGCTGAAAAGTAAGCAATATTAATTTGTGTATTTTTAAGAAATCTATGAGAGCTTTTCCTCAAATGCATACAAACAGATCGAAAGTGTTTGTGTATCAATCTCTATTCATCTTTCACACGTTTTAGATGAACACATATAACAGAATAACAGCCCTTCAATGACATCTTTCACAGAAAGAAAGATGTCARTGTGTGGCTTTCTATCACACAGGTCCTGAGTTGATAGTTTTCCAATCTCTCATGCACAAATACAGTAAATTCACATAGGAATTAGCCTGATTAATCCTAATTTATGTCAACATTTCTATCAGCCAGGATTCTGCTTACTGCAAGTGTCATAATAAACCTTTAGGATTACATGTTTACTAAAAGAAGTCCAGTTTGCAGGAAAGTTTAGCAGGAGGAAAGAAATTCCTTAAATGAAGCTTATTAATCACCAAACTCAGTTGGACTACGAATTTGTTTTAAAGTGTATGTTAGTGCTTTAAAGAGAGAGTATTTTGCATAGCATAAAATTGATTCTCAAATTATTAAAAAGACATAAAGCATGTCCTTTTATCCTGAAGGGGCATTTGGAAATTCTGAACCAGGGCAAACATTTCATTTTTCTAATAATTCAGACCAGTTGATTCATCAAAGTGAAACAAGTCCATCACCATACATGGGGCAATGATTCCCTTYAGCAAGCACTTGTCACATTACTACAATCTGACAGGTTTGTAGGGCATTATTACTAGCTCTGATTTGTACCACTCTATCCCTTTTACTAAATCTTAAAAATCTTTTTAACTTTTCTTTTTTCCTCTACTCTCTTAAACTAACACCTGAAGGCAATTTAAATATACCACTCCATAATGAAATAGCACTTTCATTCTCTCTAGAATTAAGATGTCATTATCAACCATCTGTTCCTGGTCCTGCTCTCTATTTCTTCCATCAAAGAAATAGTTCCAGGCATGAAACACCTCATTGGAGCAACAATCACCTGGAACTGCTGGAGTGCTGCAATATGAGGGTGGGCATGGCTTGCAGGGAAAATARCAACTGAAGATACTTTTTCGGGTGACTTGGTGTCACTTTGTGCAGTGGGTGAGGAGTATT
The DNA here is from genome assembly GCF_030028575.1 of Malurus melanocephalus. Taxonomy (NCBI): domain Eukaryota; kingdom Metazoa; phylum Chordata; class Aves; order Passeriformes; family Maluridae; genus Malurus; species Malurus melanocephalus. Next base: position 742,866 of record NW_026623578.1, on the reverse strand, counting down.
CCTTCTGGATCTTTCTTCCCATTCCCTGTCTCCACGAGCAGCATTATTTCATTGCTGCCTGTGCTCCTGAGAATGCAGTGTCTGCTACATGAGACAAAAAGCACCTGAAGTGTCCTCAGGTGAAAGCCCCAGGTTAAGAGCCAAAGATGCAGGACTCCTACAGAGCCATCTCAGTGCAATTCTGTGGATTCTGAACTGGGGTTTGATGGCAGCAGTTGGAAAAGCACAACTGCAGATGTGCTTCTCTGAACATCACCAAGACTTTTACAGTTTTACACACAAGCTGTGTGTAAAATTTGACATGATTTGCTTTCACAAATCTGACATACTTCTGCAACAGGATAAACACCCCATGGGAGGGCAGAATCAAAAAGAGAAGGCAAATTTCATGGGTTGAGATAAGAATGGCTTACTAAGTAAAACAAAACAGAATATCATAATTATAAGAAAAAAGAGGGCTAGAGAAAAATGAAACCCAAGAGAAAGAGCTGTTGTGCAGAACAATTGCTCCCCAGCCACTGCCACCCAGCCTGTCTCYGAGCAGCAATCAGCACTCCCCAGGCAGCTCTCTGTTTGTTTGTGACATTCCACGCCTTGGAAAATCCCTTTGGCCCGTTCAGATCAGCTCTCCCAGCTGTGCCCCTTCCCAACCTTGTGTAATATTGCTCCTGGCAGAGCACGAGGCACTGGAGTCCTTGATTTAGTGTAGACATGACTTAGCAACARTGAAAACAYCCATGTGTTATCAACATTACTCTTGTACTGAATCCAAAGCACTGCACCAGCCACTGAGAMGAAAATTCATTCTATATGAGCCAAAACCAGGACAAGAACTCCAAAGTGAGTAGAAAACCAGCCCTGAGTGCAAATCCTGATGTTCCAGTGTCAAAGTGCCCTGTCAGACCGGGCTCTGCAGGCTTCTACCCCACACTGCTGTGATCCATACTCTCACTAGTGACTTGGGTGTCAAGAGAGAATGCCTACAAATCTACTGCAAGGTGGGATGGACTGGGAATATTCTCAGGAATAGAACACAAAGTCATTTTGCCAGATAAGAAACATGTAGACTAAATGGAGATAAGCCTAGAGGAAAACCACCAGGTAAAACATTAGAAACTGAAACAACTGGGGTTCTGTTTGTCCCATAGAAGAAGTTTCTTACAGGAGAGAAATAAAGTCTGCTAACAAGGAAATTAYTTTTCCCCACATCCCTGATGATGGTAATAAGAAAAACTAGTCATGTACTTCAGCAGGAAAATTAAATATTAGCATTAGCACTGGAATATGTTGTGCATCTTAATTATCTAGGTTTAAGAAGAGTGTAGACAGAAATCAGTCAGGAATGACTTCTGTAGGGCTGATCCAGACTTAGGAGAGAAGACAGGCTACATAACTTGTTTGGGTATTCCAGTCCTGGTTCTAGAATGAATTCACTCTTATGCAAAAGCTGTATTTATGTAATGCCTGTGCACTACACCAACAAATCACTTCCCTCCTCTACTCAAAACACGTGTGTTTTCAAATATAATTATGGGGGTTTTTTGAAACAGGTTTGGCTTAAACTGGAAAAAAGAATATTTCAACTGAAATTTTGTCCTCCAGCTAATTGTGTTTACAKGACAAGAAATATTTTAAAATAAGAAGATGAAAACAGTCAATTTTGACAAGGTTTGTTTTGTTTGGTTTTGTGGGATTTTTGGGTTTGGTTTTTTTGGTGGTTTTGGGTGGTGGGGGTTTGGTTGTGGATTTGTTTGTTTGTGGTTTTGTTTTTTTTTAATTCAGTTTGGTTTAAGTTGGTTTTTTCACTTGGAGCTCTCTTGTCCTGAACTTACCTCCATTAAAAAGAACAGGTTTTGGAAAAAATATTTCCACAAAAATACCTTCCAACACACTGAACATTTACTAGATTTTTACTTCTCTGTACTAAGATTAGTAGTGCTTTATTTTGCACAAAGATTACTGTAACTTAAATCTATTATTAATTTCATAATGAATTAATTCCTAGATGTGGAGCCAAGATGAATTCTCCCAGTGTGAGAAGATACTACCCTGATCCTATATGAAAGCAACAGCAAGAATTATGACAGCAGATAGGATCCTCTGAAAACTATTTGGCAAGTGAATGATTATTTTATTATATTTCTTTTAAACAACAATTCAGTAAGATTGATAGGCTGAAAATATTTAAGCAGGATAGTTTTTAAATTGAAAGGTGGTCTCTAACCAGGCACAAACCTGCATAGCTTTCATAAAAAGCAGCAAATAGAGATGYCTACTAGCACTGAGGAACACAAGTGGAGTGTTAGCAGTATGAGCTGCAGAGGGACAGAGTAGGATAATCATGGCATTGTGAATCTGATGAAAGAAATGGTACAGAAAATCAGCAGCCAAACAATGCCATTTCAGCAATCAGCCCCTTCAAACACCACCCTCCCATGAAATAATTCCATGGAAAAGAAGTTTTTTGTATGTTCATTTTTTAGCAGCCACCATGCCAGTTAAGTGGCCACATTACTGTTCAGTCCTGTCAATATTTCCTAGAAGGAAGTGGCCTCAGCCATTTTGCAAACCATCAGCAGCTACAGCATAGTGACCAAGGTGGGAGCAAGGGCTCTGAGCCACTGAGAGAGAGTGAGAGTGCAGCAGGAGATCAGCTTGGATCTGAGTGTCCCTAACACATTCCACTTGTGCAACCTCTCAGTCTGGATAGTGTGGTGAAAAGCAGAAGAGGGCGTGAGGGAACAGCCTCAACATACTTGAAAATTTGTGCACAGCTCTTTTAGGAATATACAGACTCAAATTTAACAAATGGACAAAATAGTCTGAAGAAGTGAGATGGCATTTTAGCACATAGAATTCAATATGATTTCATAGCTAATAGGTCACTGTGACCTAATATGATGTATAATATAATGTATAATATGATGTTTACTGCAATGCCTGAATATTGCTCCATTCCCCTKGGCACCACATCTGCAAGAGCCTCCAGTCCATCAGAGTCAGCAGGCTGCCCAGGGTTCTGGTGTTTCAAGACACTCAGGTGATTCTGCAGATACTTGGACCATGTCAGTGCACATTGATAGTCAATGTCTAATCTAGGAAGAATATGTCATTTACCTACAATTTAYCTACAAAAGAAAATGTTTAGGCAAAAATGCCTGTACTGGTTTTCCTGCACTGATCAGCAGAAGTTGAATGCATTCACTATAGGTATGAAGGCTTAATATAGATGTAAAGTCAACCCTCTGTTCTGCTTTTAGGCAGGAGTCAAGTGAGAGAATATTTCTAAGGTAGGTTGGGCAGCAACACTGCCAGTCATTTCCTCCAKCACATTTCCCAGCAGAAACAAGAGGCAAAGCAAAGGGACTCCAACAGTGCCAGACAGCACCAGGCATATCCCCAATCCCAGCTGGACTGGTTTTGGCTGGGATAGAGTCAATTTTCTTCAGAGCTGCTCTGGATTTGTCACCAATCAGTGCTGATACCACACAGATGTTTTAGCTGCTGCTGAGCAGGGCTTACACAGAGTCCAGGCTTTCTCCATTTTTCACTCTGCCCCTGCAGTGAGTGGGCTCGGGTGGACAAGAGGCTGGGAGGGGACACAGCCAGGACAGCTGACCCCATAATATACCAAATGGCACAATCATCCCAATGACCAAAATCATGGTCAGCAGCAAAACTGGGGCAAGGAAGGAAGCAGGGGGGCTTTTCAGAGTGATGGCACCTTGTTCCCAGGTAACAGCTACATGTCAGGAGACCCTGCTTCCCTGCAAACAGCTAAACATGTGTCTGCTGACAGGAAGTAGTGAATGGATTCGTTACTCTGTGTTGTTTGCTTGGGCAGCTTTTGCTTGAYCTATTAAATTGTCTTTATCTCAATCCACAAATTCTCCCACTTTTGCCCTCCTGATTCACTCCCCCACCCTACTGGGAGTGCAGGGGCTGTGGGTGCCAGGCTGCCCTGCTGGGGCYGAGCCATGCCACCAGTCAGCACAAATCAGTGTTTTGGCCATGTAAAGGCTGCCTTTATCCCGCTGCTGTCCACAGCAGTGCAGCACAGCTGCCTGATCAAGTTGGGCAGTTTGCATTCCAAGAACTCCAGGCCATCCCTCCGTGCAACCCTGCCAAGACTTTTAACCCCCATATGCCAACTTCAGGTGCCACTGCCCATTCCTCCCACTTACTGACAAGATCCCAGTCTCGCAGCAGTTCACTTTCTCAGCCTACAGAACAGTGTGGAAAGCACAGTGTGTCCCCATCGCCTCCTCTGCTGGAGTCTGGGTCCTTAGCAAGAATAAAATAATACTCTCCAAGAGTCTSTGCTCACCTCAGACTCTGATACTGYCTGATGATGATAATTCAGATTCTACTAATGACTAATTCCACAGTGCTTTATTATTAGGATCTAATAGTTTAAACATCTAATGACAATGAGTGCAAGCTTACACACATAGTGTGTTCTTGTTTAAAATCCACAATTTCAGTGAGCACTCCCAACACTTAATTTATTTCTCAAAATTGGAACCAAAAAATGATCCCAGGATCAAGGGCAAAGAGWGCTCTAAATCCACACAAGGAGCTCATGATTTCCAAGGGGACCTACAATAGTAAGGTTTCTATGGTAAAAAAACCTCTTTAGTAAAGAAACCTGTTTGTAGCCTGTAAGATGCAGATATGATTTTATACATGTAGCTTGATTTTTACTTTTTCTATCAGCAAAGCAGAATTTTCATCATACTTTCTATGAACTCGAGTTTTGTTTTTTATAATTACAGCAWCAACTCAATTATGGGAATTTCTTTTACCCTTCAACATCATGAACTAGTCAGATGAGAACTTTGTATTGCATAATACATGATGCCCTGCCTTACATGTGATATGCTTTACAAAAATCTTAGTCTAATTGTGAAAGACTACTGTTACAAAATATTCTCATCACTGGCGTGTTTAATTGAGCTCCTGAGAGGCAGTATCAGTAAGACTTAGGGATAAATAACTGGTAGTCCCATTGGTCTCACCAAGAATCCATTGATGTTTCATAAATCCTAGTCAGTACAAATCTAATTGAGTTACCATGCTGAATTAGCTTACATCTAAATGGCATTCATGTCTACAAATGGAATAATTAGAGGCTAGAAAATGGGATATATGAAGTGCCATCCCAAGTGACAACAACAAGGCATTTGTATTCATTCAATCAACTGCTTTAAAAAAGCAGATGCAATACTTGATTTGGGGTTGATGACGAGACAGTGTTATTGAGTCTAGCAATGATATTAGACAGAGAATGTTAACTGCTTCTTCACATCCATCTATTTATATTTATTCTAAGAGATTCTTCACTTTGATTCTTTCAGATTTTGCTTTAGGATACAAAGTCATTACATGACTACCATGACTACATACTCCCTATTTTATATCTAGGGTAATGAAATCAGCTACACTCATTAGTGCTCTYCTTTCCACAACCAGAATTCTAAGATGAATAGAAAATAAATCAATAAATAACAGGGCTTCAAACAGAACTTTCAAAGCTACTAATATTTTTAGCCTCAGTACTGAAGGAGTCTTTTYAGACAGAATAAAGCATATAGGACGGTTCATTTTGTCACCTTGCTCAGCCACTTTGTTCTGTGTACTAAATTAAATAAGATTCCGTTCCACTCCCACTGGAGCCTGGTGTTACCCTGCCAGTGATACCCTGCCTTGCACACTGACATTTATCAGATGCCACTAGTTGGCTGGTTCAGGCTTAGTTAAATACCATCTGKTTTTTTCAGGGCAAACATAAAACATGGCTATCTCAAACTGTATATAAAACCTATTAAATTAGGATGAATCTTTGCAATGCTGGATAACAGATTCCTTTAATTCAGAAAGTAGTCTAATTTGCATGCATATTTTATTTATTACACCAATTAAGTTTTGCAAATAGTTTGCAATGAGGTCCCTATGACCTAATAATTCACAATTACTCCTGGGATATCCTGCCCACTTTAGCACGTTTTGAATAATATTGCTATCTCCTTGAGAAAAAGAATGCATTTTTTACATGATGAATTTATTAAGAGTGCATACACCTCTTTCTTAACCAATTTTACTGTAGGCAGGGTTACTGGAGCTACTTCATAGACCTTTGTTGTGTTGGTTAATGAATGCTTTCCTTCAGCTWCCTCTCTTTTCACATACTTGTCTCCTAAGCTCTTGTGGAAATCCCACATATATACAACCTAGATGAGCACTCCAGGTGGTAACACAATATAAATGAATAATAACCATTTGAAGCTGYCAGGAAAATATTCTTTCTGCTCTAGCATTAAATAATGGAGAACAGTTGAAAATGTACATTGTGGGGCAAACTTATTGCAGTCTAGCCTACCCAAGATTGGCAAACTTGCTTCAAATTTATACTGCAGAATTTAACTTCCAAAAAACTGCATCAGMAAATGAAAGTTTGATAATCACTCGTTATCTATTCAAATAATGACAAGTTACATTGACTTAGTTTATAAAAACAAACTACTATTTAGATTGATTTACTTTAATGATGTATATAAGGAATTTTAAATGAGCTCAGACTATGAGAAAATGCTTTATTTTGATACAGTGTTGAAGCAAGCATTGGCATTTCTTGTACTTCAAACATATGGCTTCCTCCTTTAAAGCATTCAGCTAGTATCTGCATTTCTGTATTTTTAATTCCATTACAAACAAACAAAACTCCTCTTGATAAGAAAGAAAATTTGTAGCTTGCASAGACAGTTATGGAAGATTACATATTTGCTAAAAAATAAGAGAAAAAAAAATCAGGCATGTTTTTCATGTGACTTTCACACATAAACTTGAATATCTGGCACTGTTTTGGAGAAGGTAATTCCTATTGCAGTAGAAATCTGCTCATGAAGTGAGTACCTTACAACAGAATATAATTTTCGTTTTAAACTATCTATACATAGTGATATGGATCATCTTGAGATTCTCACATCTCTTTTTTAAAAGCTTACTTGGACACTCTTAGATAAACCCCTTACAAACCCCGTTATGTCACAGTGATAACCCTGTCTTTCCTGTGTCCTTTTGCAGCAGGTGCTTTGCAGCACTTAGAGCATGGGGAGCACCAGAGGCCCCAAATTCCCTCTGCCAGCCCAGGAATGCAGGGATCTGCCTGCCCAGGGGCACGGAGGTTCCTCCCTGGGTGTCCCTTTGCCCKGGGTTGATGTCTCTGCTGTTCACTCTCTCAGGTTCAGCACTGAGCACACTCCATCCTTCCCAGCACTAAAGCTGCTGTGAGCACAGCTCATCCTCAGTGTTCACAGAGCAGCAGTGAGCTCTCACTTTTGGCAGAGTTCAGCACCTCACCCCTTTCATGGCAGCTCTCTCCCTGCAGTGTCTGTGGGGTTTGCATCCCTCCACTGCTCTCTCATTTCACTCAGTTGTTTGATAAGAAATGTCAAGCAGTGCACTCCATACGGAGCCAGGCCCTTCCTTCACACAGGGGACTGTCCTCTGTGCTCTGTGCACACAGAGAGCAATGTCTGCAGCTCTCATGCTCCAGATCTACTCAAAAATAACCAGAATCCTTCCCACTGCTGCCTCCCATCACTGCTGCTCATGCTGAGTCTTTGCAATGGCCCACTATTTCCTCTCCCATCCTGTGGCTGATCTTCAGTTTTTCCTCAGTCATTCCCATGAGTAATCTCAGTTCAGATTCCTTGCTGTGTTGGTTTTGCTTGTGTCTGAAACCATGACACTTGCCCAGCAAAATGGCTTCATTGGTACCTTCTAGCTCTTCTAACACCTTTAGATTTAAATTCTTTTCTTGTATGTCTGAGGTTTCCCTAGATAAAATGCACCTGGCAATGTAAGCAGTAAAATGAACAATTCCCAATTAAGCAACTACAGGGAAAAATGTTTATACTTTTAATGATTTTTTTTTTTTAAAGTAACTCTTTCTTTATCCCAGCAAACAGTTTCAGAAGGGAATGCTGCAAAAGGCCAACATACAGCTCTCCTTGGAGTGGGGCATAGCTTAGAGGACAACAACATGAAGGAGCGGGTTCTGCATTTTGGCCTACAGACATTTTTTTTTAACAACTGGGACCTGTGTTCATGTGCATGAGAAAATAATCCCAACCTGCAAAAACATACAGAATAAAAGCCTGTTATGCAACACAACTCTCAAGTGCCTGCATTCACTGGAGCAATGAGGGCTGAAACTGAACCCCTCCCTGCATGAGGGATGTAATGAAAGATCTCACAAAACAAGCTTGAAACAAAGCATGTTTACAATAGTCAYAAGTGTAATAGGCAATAACCACAAACTACATAATATTCCAGCTCTTTGAGGTCTTTCTATTTTAATTCTGTGCAATTTCATTAACCCCCTTGCAAGGAGATGTACTTGAAGGAACTCTGTAATATAGGTCATTTTTAGTAGACATTTATATTCCGTTGTTAATTGGCGAAGCAAGGAGGAATGRAATAGCCTGGGAAGTATCCTACAGGGAATAGCTCGTATTGGCAAACAAAATGAGCGAGTAATCTCACAGATCTGTTTCATTTTCTAAAATCCTTCTACAGCACCACATTTCCAAGTACGAGCGTGAAATGCAACAAATTAGGATTAGTACAAACCTTTTGTGCTGTGCCTACAGTTAAGTGATGAGCAGGGCAAGGAAACCAAACCCCCATTTCTTCAATGCACCCGGCTGACAGCTGGAGATAGCAAATATGGGGTAAGAACATCAACCCCAAAAATGCTGTGGCGACCATGTGAAGCCAGAATGGAACATTTGRTTTTGTGGTTGGACTACATTTCCCATCATGCACAGTGTAGGAATATGATTGACAGTTTTAGTAACTTCATTTTYATAAAAACAGACTTGTGACTCAGCTACAAGAAAAAAATACTGTGTGAAATTGCTKGGTGTTATTTAAGAGGACACAAACTAAGTGATTGTTTATCAGTATACAAAATACTGAGTGAAATTTTCCCACAGGAGTAGCAGCCTGAATAGTATTAACACTGCTTTAAACTGTAATGAATTCCCAGTCTAATTCACTATGAGGTTTCAATTTATACCACATTTAGAGTACTCCAGGTTCAAGTAATCACTGCAGTAATTAGCTTACTTCCAGTCCTCCAAAATAAACCCACTAATTTTTGCAATCAGCCTTCATTTGGTTAATCACCAGTTTAATTGATTTAATTAGTTTGATCTGCAAAATTAGTCAAGTGTAAATACTGTTTTGTAAACAGAGTTTAGCTCCAAGCTGTAATATAGGGAATTCTAATTCAAAGCTAGAGTTAATAATAAAAACCAACACACGCAGGATTTTTGTTGCAGTATCCGGCAGTTTTAAGTCTGCAAGACACAAATTTACACTTTTAATAGATAATGGGATTTTATATTAGTGACAAAGCTGAGGACATTGTCTCTCAGAATTTTATTCCTGACTAATGATTTTTACACTGTGACAACTGACACTGGAAGAGTGTTTTTACTTTCTTTAGCTTAAGAGCAGAGTTTTTCATTTTTAACTTTGTTTTTGGTTTCAAAAGGTAATAAAAGACATTTATTAATAAGCTAAATGAAAGGAAAAATTATATATAAGGAGAACTGCAGTTACTTTTAAACAAACATTATTTCCAAACATTTAAGAAGGGACAAGAGTARAAGAAGCAAGCCAAGTTGCTACCCTGGGCAATAACATACTATTTGACAATGTTTAAACAAAAATAATGCCCTGAAATTAGAGGTTGAAAAATATTTGAAACAGCTCTGGAATCAAAGATTTGGCATTCTAGCACAGCTCCATCAGCTGCTGATACCACGGAACACAAGCAGGAACAGCACAAGCCCAGGGGGAGAACAAGGGATCTGTTCTGAGTCTGCTGGGCTGTCTTTGACATCACGGGCATTTAGATTTCCTGAATTTCAGTTCAAACAGGAAATGCAAMTAGTATTCATTCCAAACTCWAAAAAGATTGCATCAATCCTTTACYGAAAAGAGGAAAATAAGAATTCCTTCCATTGAAAAGCCAGACTCTATCAACAAAACATCAAAAAGTTCTCAGATTACTTTTCCCTATTAATAGGTATCCATATTTCAATTTGCTTTAAACTGATTTTCTACTCTGTTTTATTTATTTAAAGATTTTCCTTCTTTTAGTACGTTTTACCATGTCTCTCATCTCACTCTTGTCCCTAAACATGAAAGTATGTATACAACTTCCTCCCATTTCCCCCCATTTCCCCCAATTCCCTTTTCCAGCTGAAGCCTTTCAAAATATTTGGAAATTGAAGAAAATTAACCACTATTCTGAAACACTTCAGGATTTTCTTCACTGTGTGAAAAATTAATCTCCTCACAGCAGTTAATTTTCCTAACTATTTCCTAACATTATACTTTTAAAGAAGAAAAAGGAAAGAGCGAAGAAGGGAAAAAAGGTACCAAAAAATCCAACTACAATTTTTTTCAGTTCTCTTCGCTGTATGAAATGGAACATGCCTGAGAAGGGATATATTTAAGGAAAAAAAAAATCAACGGTGTAAAGTTTATTGTGATTTTAATTTCTCTCTCACAAAATACCTTCAACATCACACCAAGTATTTTCTTCAAAGTATTTCATTTTTTTGTTTCTTTGATTAGCCACTCAGATTAAAAAAAAAACAAACCAGCAACAACAAATCCAGAGAAACTCATTACAGCCCTTCAAAGTTCAGAAAAGCATTGATACAGGTCTGGGCAGGAGAAGAAGCCTACCAAGAAAGCAGGGTTTGTACCCAGCCCTGTGACTAAACCCCATTGCACCCATTGCATCTCTGCTCAGCCACACCCCACCATGGAAACACTGAAAGCATACACGGGCTGAACTAACAAGGAACTGCAACATGTCTACCAATTTTTTCTTATAATATTAAATCATTTTTTTCCATCTCTTATGATGTGTTRCCTTGTGCATTTGCAAAACCAACTGTGAATTCTGTTTTGTACATGTGGTGTGGTTACCGTACAGGAGGATTTGGGGGATTTGCATACACCAAGTCCCAAATGTTTTTCTCCTCATGATGTGCTCTGACCTCTTTATTGGTGAGTTCTGCTAATCAATCCAATTGACTGAGTTGAGTCAGCCATTCTGCAGTCCTGTTCACACTGGTGCCCAAAAGCAGAGCCATGGTCCAAAGCCTGCAGAGATTCCCAAAGCTCTGCAGGGATCAATCTCTACATGGAAAACACAGCCCTGCCCCAGCCCCATCTCCCCAGCTTTGCATTACACAGCCTGTGCAAGTCCCTCAGTCTCTCTGCAGGACTTTTGTGTGAATAAGTAACGTTTGCTGCATGRAAACAAAACCTCTAATCACCAAGCCCTTGAAGAACAGCACCCTGTGGAATAGATTACAATATTTTAGCATGTTCAGTTCATTTGGTGTTTCCACCAGTGCTCCTTTAACAATGATACAAACKGCACATTGGGTACTCATTACACCACACTGCAGAGAGCAGGGATCTTGTAAACATGCATTAAACTGGGGTTACATTTGCCTTCCCTCACACTGTGTCTGAGCTGAGGCACAAACTCRTGTCCTTGAGAGGAGAAGTTGGGACATATTCCTGGCATGCTGCCACCATCACTGAAATATGTCCTTTTTGCAGATGTTTCTTAYACTAATGGGAACAAATTGCTCATCCACATGCACAAAGACATACCTGGATAGACATAAGGTACTATGAAGAAAAAAAATTATGTCGATATATTCAGTGAAAAGTGGGTTTAAATAAACTCAGTTTGAAGAATACTAAGTGTGGACAGGTCCCATCTTCCTAAACACAAGTCAGAGATAAAAGCCACACAAATTTCCCAGGTGGGTGTAGAAATGTGCATCACTGAGTTTAACCAAATGCAAAGCAGATTGGAGGTTATTAGCTTTGTTAGGAAATACAAGCTACATATTAACTAGTTTYACAAATAAACTGCAATTTGTCGATCTCCATCCTGTTGACAAWTCTGTCTGGGATAGAACACTGAGAAAATTCCTGTATTTCTGAAGCCAATTCCTGCTGAAGCTACAGCACATTTGCTTTTTTTGAGAAGTGAAAGGTGTTCCCAGATTGTTCAGATATGGAAAGTCCAGTTTGCTGAATGAGGTGGACAAGAACTTCAGAGTGCACAAATGATCTGACACCCAAGAGCCCTGCAGGTAGGACAACTTGTTAGCTCAGGAGATGTTTGAAAAGGTTGTTGCTTTTATGCACCTATAATAAGAACACTTCTGAAAGTTTAGAGGATGGGAATTAATTTTATTCCCGAGGTCCAGCTCCACAGTTACCAGGGCTGGCTCTCTGCATTGGCATTTTGGGAGGATCTCCATCTCCACAGTTCTGTCAAAGTTGCTAGAATGTATGAGAAGAGGTTGACATCTAATTCCTGCCCTTAATGCTTTTTATGGGAAAATCCTGCACGTGCTTGGAGTGCTGTGGATGTATGATATGTGGTCCAGAATAAACACTGCTAGTGCAAAGCTCCATCATCAATATTCTTTAAAAATTCAATCCAGTAGAACAAACTTAATATTGACTTAATAACAGGTATTATGTAGAGACAGAGTTGTTGCTTTAGTAGTTAGAAACCCTAAAAGTGTTTGTCATTGTACTTTATCACCGAACTTGGGCTCCAAAATCCTATATACCCTGACCACATTGACCACATTTTAACTAAACTGCAGTTTATTTTATTTGTATAGCAATTCCTTTTAACTTTGCTTTCACAAGAACAAGAAATAAAGGGATTGAAATACATTCTGTATTCTTATTCATATGTGTTATTCATGTTTTACAGCAACTGATGGATTTTCTAATTTGTAAGATTTCTTAGGCAATCAAGAGTRACTCTGAAACAACAATGAATGGATAATGAGCGCACTTGCTATATTTGATTTAATGCATTTGGCCAGGGTGAACCTATTTGTGTTTGTTTCCTTCAACCAYATGTTAGTAAAGTTTCATTAAAATGAAAAAGGGTCATACATATTCCTGCAAAGCATCCTGTACATTCTTCAGCAGCTTTCAGGCCAGTTMATTTCCTGTTTTGAAGCAGCAAAMAAGCCTCAACAGAAGCTTTAAAACTTTAGTTTTAGTATTGACATCATCTCTGTTGCTGATCATGAAAGCTGAGAACTGATTAAGACTGGTCCATAAATACAACACTTGAAAAGGAAAACTAGAGCTACATAGTGAGTAATTCTTGCTAAGAGTCATAACAAAGATTCCCTCTCATCATTTCAATATTGGTTACCCTTTTTCTCCCTTTCCTTATGGTCTGTGGCTTGTAACCAGATGAAACAAGAACACACTGCAGAAAGCATAGAGCCTTACAGGCCACATTTATAAAGGAATAAAAGACCATTACTTGATAAACATCCTGGGAAGTCTCAGAATTTCTGCCAGTGCCAGCAGGTTTTAGGGACTTTGGGCACAACATGGTTCCATATAATTGCCTAATGACCACCCAGGCACAGGCTCAGTCTCAGATACACACCCAAGTTCCAGACTTAACTCCAAAATGAAGTTACTCAGCCTCTGCCTCCCATCAAGGCCCCAAAAATCCTCCCAAAAGAAATCTCTCCTTGGCCATGGGGAGGGTGTTCATACAAACATTCCCTTCTCYATGTTCTCCTGAGCTGAGTACATTTTCCTCCCGGCCAACACCTTTCCTCTGTGTCAGACAGGTGCTGGTGATGCCTGATGATTTTTGCTTTTCCTTTTTACGCTTTCTGTACCCTCTATGCATTCCCCTGTACCCCTTAGCCCACATGTTTGTAATTCCTGGAGCCTGATATTCCAGCTTAGTTTAGGAGTTCTGCTGGGCAGAGAGACCAAACATCCTGAGGAAGGGTCAGTGTGCCCTGTGCTATCTTAAACCCGAGCTCCAGCTTTGGGTGAAGCCTTCTGTCCAGAACATCTTGTGTAAACTGGGCTCTGGCCTCATCTGGGGGGGATTCATTCAAATAGGAGGACATTACTGCATTTGTTGAGTTTCTTATTGGGGAATCCTAGATAGATATGCTGTTTCCTGAAACCTATAAAACTTGTACCCATGCTGTACAAAGGGGTGCATTCTGCCATCAAGTTGTGCACCTGGGATCCCAAATACCGAGGTAAAACCCTTTTTATCCCCTTAACCGTGTCTGTGTCATTATTAAAAACTGGCCTTTCAAGGCAACACTGTCTGCAGCAGGGCTGGAGCAACTCTTGACTCCAGGCTGCCTCCAGCCCCACACCCACCCCACAAACCCAGGCATCTTCCACCACGTGTACCCCATAAACTGATTGTACATTGTAAAATCTCCCAACAGGTGTACCCATAAACTGATTACACATCGGTACAATCTCACTCCTTTCCCCTTATCACCATCTCTAAACAGAGACTGTTCCAAGTCATTGCACTGTTTAAGTGGATGGCTTCAGGGCAGAGAAAAGTTTAAAAAAGAAATTCAAATGGGTGTGAAGAATCGAGGAAAAGGACTTTTATAAACCTTGTGGAATTTGTTTTGAATGCTAATTAAGACCACCTTACCCTTCTGAATGCCTGTGAGGTCACACCCCCGCAGCAATGTTCACAAATGCTGACAATTACTTGCAAATGCAATCAGTAGTCCCTTGAGTACCCTGAGTATCAGGTGCCAGTCCTTATCTTTGAGACACCAACAACACAGCAAGAACCTGCCCAGAACTTTTCTGTGGCATTTGAACAGGTTTTCAAACCAGTTTCTATAATCTATAGCATCCCTATAGTCATGCCTTACTGTCCTGATTTATTTCTTTAACTCACACATCATCTTTCCCCGATCTATTTCTGCAGATACAGGGTTGTTAATTTGCCATGCAGCACATGGCTGTAKCAGGCACTGTGACAGCCAAAATGAACAAAGAACCCCTTCTGAGGAGACTGGGTGATACTTTGTATTTCAGATTTCAGCAGGAACATATTGCTATTAATGATGAATCTATTCCCCAGCTTCWCCCCTCAGGACTTTTTAATAAGTAGGTGATATCACATGACTGTCATCGTCTTCAATGGAAGTCATTATGCTGAGACCAATAAGCCACAAGRAGCAAATACTGATATTTTTAAGATTATTCATAGAATTGAGGCCTGAAAATTGCAAGAGTCAGACAGACACTTGTAGGAATAATGTAATCCCAATTAACAGCAACAGGTTTATGTAACTATATCTGAAGACAGCAAATGTCACTCATGAAGGAAAACCKTGTCAGAATAAATTTTTTAGAAGAAATGGGAATAAATTAAGATATAATAGCTGCCTGGAGGTTAGTACTTCGCCTATTCCCCCACCTTCTGACTGCACCATACAGTGCAAGTCAGCTGAACAGAGACAGAGTTAATAAGACCTCTTCATGCAGTTCTGTGCCTTCATATGATGCTTATTTGGCTGTATTCTACCAGCCTTAACAAGTTATGTTTCCATRAGCCCCCCGCACACACAGAGAACAGTAAATTCCCTTATTCCCCTTACAAGAATACTAAAATCTGACCACCTAATGTGACCAGCTGATTACAAGGAAGCTCAAATGCATACAGAATTACTCAAGAACCAAAATTAAAGGATTACTCCACAAGAAAGACTGTAACAAACTCCATTATAGTCATTGGGACCTAATWGCATTTTTAAAACAATGCTGCAGATACGAAGCAATTGTCATACTTGGAGAGCTGTCAACTTTGCTCTATTTTCAGTGAACAACACTGGCCTATGCTTTGAGTGTCAGAACTTCACAACAGCCTGATGGACACACAGACAGAATYGTTCATGGCTGTAAATAAGTGCCAAAGTAGGATTTGAGGAAAGCAACTGAGACCTTAGTGAATTCTCAGTGAAACCTAAGGGGTTTTAGTRCACTTAGGAAGCCATTGCCTTTCTTGAGGCATATCAACATTGTAAGGCACAGCCAGTCCTCTAAGTCTGGGTTGAAAACACAGGTTTGGAAAACATTGACCTGTTTTCAGAAGGAGCAGCCTGATCTTCCACACACATGTGTTTACATCCGTGTGTAAATGCACAAACACACACAGGGGACATTGGCTACGCATGACAGAAGCTGCTGAGACAATTCATGGGATTTGACCCTCCCCATCAATCCCTGATCTYCCTGCAGCAGAGTCCCAGGATCATCTGCCAGAGGCTCTCACTCACTTCCCCCAACCCACAAGCCCTGCTGAACTGCCTGTGGGCACAGAGATGAAATTGTACATAAGCCCAGATACAAAATATGCTATTGAATTGATTACAAATCTCTGCTGACAGCGCTGCTCCATTTGCACCCTCCCTTGGCTGGGTGGCCCYTCTGCTCCTGGTGCAGCCCAACCTTCAGGAGCCTTTCTGCTCACTGAAATCTTCACAGTCTCTGGAAAGACTTTTACCCATTCTAAGCTACAGCTTCKTAATCTCTCCAGTGATGCAGCTATGTCAAATAAATATGTTTTCCAAACAGTGGTGTYCATTTAATGCTGAGGTACCACAACCACTCGAAACACTAAACTCCAGTCAACCTTTATAATGTCTTTTCCTTTTTTTTCTTGGCAGCRTTGCACATCCTTGTGTAGCTACTGTGAATATTCAAATACTGTAATTGGAAATGATTTACTTTGTTTTGAATTAACTAAAATTCCATTGTTAAGCACAAATACTGCTTCACTAAATCATCAAGCTTTTAATAGGTCCACATGAGCAGGTTACCAAGCGTGTTAGGATTTATAATGCTCCTGGGGAGCTGACCACTGTATTATGCTTCCTGCTGCTAGGTAATATGCATGACACATTTCTGGACACTAATTCATTTATTTAATAGTAACAGTATGCAAAAACAGAGTTCAAAATGAGGCTGACAAAGAAGGTATAAAAGTTTTATTAATCCATAGCTAATCAAAGGCCAGAGGAAAGCATATAATGGTGGCATTTACAGACCATATCGAATGTGAATAAATTAAATTTTTGTTTCCTAAAATCTTACTAATAGGATGTATTCAGCTTGAAACATTTATACTTTTAATTACAGTGGCAGCCAATTTAGAGTAGGTATCTGGTTGTACTGCACTTAAAACTTTGCATCAAGATCTTCACAAATCCCCTCATCAGCTATTTTTGAATCCGATTTGTTACTGTGTGCACTGTGTCCATGCTCAGAAATAATAACATTATTTACTTTCTCATTTAATTATAGTGACAGATTACTTGTAGGGGCAAAGGTCACTGAGGGAAAGTATTGTCTTCCTGTGAGAGAAATCCCACTGAAAGGCTCAGCCTCATGTACATACAATATAACTTTGCAGATCTATCCTTCAAGTGTTTGTATACAGGAATAAATCAATAGAACTACTCATATGGAAACAGTCATTGCTCCAGGCAGAAATTTTCATAGGATCACGACTTCATTTCCAACAAGTTGGAAACACTCAAATTACATTGCACATTTTGTTTGAAAAAAATCTAATAGTCAGTTACTAATAAACATAAATAATAGGTGACTCCCAAATATAAATAAATAARAAGGAAAATTATTAGAAAAGCGAGATCATACCAATTTGATCTATGTTCTGAAATATCCTTAAAATTTTAATTATTTTGATCCAAACCTTTCAGGAAGCAATCTAGGSAGATGATGCCCTGATTTAGAAATGAAGAGGAGCACAGTAATCTCATAATTTGCTTCCATCCATCTTTTCCTTCCTCTGCTCTACTTTGCTCTACTTCTGTTTATTGTCTGGTTTGACTCTTCAAGAGGTCTCTCTCACTCTAAGTGCATGGGGCACCTCATRGAGAAAGCCCTGATACTACTTTGTAATTTCACCACATTTCAATAACAATATTCATTATACTGCTGTAGAAAACCCAAGAAAAATATTCTTATATCAGCATTAATACTGGACTTTTCCCMGTAAAAAGGACACAAGTGATTCTGTGAGCTCTGAGGAAGTTCTGAGGGAACCTGAAGGATTGGCAAGAAGAGTCCTCAGGAGTGGCAGTGCCCAAGGAAAGCCTTCAGCTCTGGATCAGTGCAATGCATTTTAGAGACCCTGGGTTGCTGTGCATGTTTGCATTCTTACTTTTAGGTGGCAGGGAAGAAAGATGTGCCATGGARCTGTAAATTAATACTTAACAGTGAGTTTCTTGCCTAGGAACACATAAAAAGGGTAGGAAAGGTTCTTACMTTGTCTTGAGCAGCTGCTTATGAAGCTGCAGTAACTCTGCTGTGGGTCTAAGTGCCAAAGCAGYTGTTCCACACATCTGTTTGTGGGGAGGGAGAGAAAGAAGTGCAAGAGTCACTCACAGTTTGCTGGTTTGTCCTTGTTTGTGAGAGCTCTAAACACTTCCACACCTCATCTCCTGCAATTCCAAGAGACAGGGTGACAGTAAGGGTCTGATGGGGCTCCTCTCCTGAAGCAAAATCCAAATCAGTTTTACAAAGCAAAGTTCTTGCAGTTAATATATTTATCCTCTGAAGACAGGTAAGGAGCACCCATATTAGAATTGCAGGAACTTACTAAAAGTCAAAGCATACCCTAAATTTATTTACAGGGGAACTGCTGATACACTGGGATACCTCATTTACTGACCCTTCCACCGTGACAGGCATAATCTTGCTCCATAAAATCAGGTTAAACTTTCTTCAGTCTGTTTCAGAGGGACAGTAATTCTTTGAAATGGGACACAAGGTTCTCATTTGCACACTCAGGCTGAATAAGGATCTGATTTTAGCTTTTATATAAGAAAGGCTAATTTCATTTGCCAATTAAAATGATTTAATTTAGACTTTAGTGTCTAATAAGGATCACTTTGTAAAATTCTTTAGTCTCCTCTTAACTGAGGTTGGCTTGCTGCTAACAGAAGTTCTGCCTTTATTTCTTATTTGATTTCTTTTTAAAAATAAATTAATCATTATTTGTGCCACCAAACAAGCGCAAGTCCCTTGACAAAAGCTGAAGCTAGAAGATGTTTGGAGGCAAAGTAGAACTGGATTAAGCCAGCTCTCAGTGTTCACATGATAAACACCACTGGCTTGCATTCAAAGCACAAAGCTGTGACTGAGGAGCAGCCATGGCTGCAGGCAGTGCCAGGGAAAGCACAGCACAATTCACAATGGATTTGTCCAACAGCCACGTGCAACAGCAGTGAACATKGGAGAGCTCAAGTTATCACTGCCCTAAATCCCCAATCATGTTAACATACACTTCATAAACCAACTGGACAAGCAGACAACATGGAAAACCTAAAGGTTAAGTACACATTATTGACCTCAAGGACGCTGTGTTCTACAGATCATTAAATATGTTGTGCTCTCCTCTTTCAGCCAGTCACTCTGAAAAGTACCCTGGGAACATTATTTAATGCTTAGATGT
Organism: Malurus melanocephalus; assembly: GCF_030028575.1. Taxonomy (NCBI): domain Eukaryota; kingdom Metazoa; phylum Chordata; class Aves; order Passeriformes; family Maluridae; genus Malurus; species Malurus melanocephalus. The sequence goes on along the minus strand of NW_026623578.1, from coordinate 723,446 downwards.
TCTACCTATATTTGTGTGACACAAAATCAATACCTTTCCCCTAACCTCACTTGCTTAGATTACTCTCAGTTAGTAGCTGYTGTTTAAACCTTGAAAACTCCAATMATTTGCACRCCCATCTATGTGGCCATTCATATATTTTAATGACAAATAGACACAAATTGGGAACTCCTCTTTCATGCATCAAGCACAGCMWTCTCAACACATGAAATAGGAGCCAGGTTGGAACAAGGCACTTTCTTGTTTATTGTTTCACAGTGGCCACTCAGCTTTTTAGGTGGTGAGGATCCCACTCCCTGAGGACCATGCTGGTGCTGCACAGCTCCCAACAGCTGCCCTGGCCCTGCCTGCTGCATTCCACCACTTCCCTCTSTCTCCTGGAATTCTCAGCTTAAGCTGTGATTTATGCCATAGGATGCTCCTGRCACCCAGGCTAAAGAGTGCAGAGGGGTAAAACACTAATAGCAGTCCTCAGTTTTCTTTGGTAGCTCCTTCTGAGTGTTAATGAGGACATTGCATTCTCACAGTTTGCACCCTAATCTTGTCCCTAACTCTTGACTGAAGGCTCAGTCTGGAATGTGGCCACGTGCCCAGATTAGCTATGCCAAGGGCAGCATCCCAGCAGCTGTCCTCAGGTTACTTTGGCAGGGTCTGTCTCAGGGTCATTTTTACCTATTTCTTAGTTTGTTCCTTAAAAGCCTGACCCTAATCCCAGCTCTAACCCTRGTTTAAGAATTATGCGGTGGTACACACTGAGCTCCCAATTTAAGGACTGCTGAAGGTGAGGGCAGTTCTCACTTCATTTTACCATTTATTTCTGAGCTCCTCTGTTGCCATCCTCWGTCCCAGCTGTTTCCTGGAACTGTTTCCTGTGGCTCTGGGACCACAACTCCTCTATTCCAGAAGGGAACAGCCCATCTCAAACAATTGTCAGCCTCACAGAAACACAAGCAATAATCAACAGCTGCCAAGTAGGAACCCAGGGCACCAGGGACTGGGGCACATCCTTGGGATACTCACCCACTGTTGCTTTCCACAAATATTACAAGATGTGTATGCTGAAAGGCTTTTCCTACTGAAATAAGAAAAATTCAGGCCGTGTCTAATCCAATAGTTAGACCTGTAGGGTAACCATTTGTAACATGGGAAGTGTTAACTGAACACAGAATTATGGCTGGGCATTTCTAGGATGAGTCCAGGTAACCAAGAAATGGCAATACTGGCTTTAGYGAGTTGTTCATTACCTCATGCTGTTGGTAACCAATGGCCTGGGAAGAATAAGGATGTCCAAGTAAGCTTAACACAGGCTCAGCAAATTACTGCATTTAATGTCCAATAACCAAATGCAGGGTATTTCAAATCTAGTTCTGCTCTTGYGGGATTAAATGTACTTTCCTTGTGATGTGTCATTTTGATGTCTTCAGAGGCTTTAAATACTCAGGGAGATTTTCACTGRTATTTTAAAAATAAGTTGAAGTTGCTTATTCCTCAAATCCCTTCAGTTTCCATCAAACAGAAAATGGACAACACTGATTTGATGTCAAGACCAGGAAGACACTGAGATTAGCACTGAACCTGCCTTGAGTCAGTACCTGGYTCTGGTGATTGCCATATGAAATCAAAAACTGCCCTTTCTACTGTGGCATGAATGGAATTGCCCAAATTCATCCTTTCAGACATACACACCCACAGCTGCTCTTGGAAAACTGCTCTTCATCTCCTGGTGAAGGCAGGGCAGAGGGGGATGAGGAGCAAAGCAAACCTGAACAATATCCAGCATGTGGGAGATATGCCCACATTTCTTACTCTTGAAAACATCTGCACTGTGAACCATTTTTCAATTACCAGTTCCACTTCTCCTCTGAAAAGTTCTGATTTACTTAATGATTTCTCTGAATACCAACAAAGTTGTGTCACACTTTCAGTCCTGGTTTCTGTTGTCATTGTCAGCTCTCATTTGTTTGTAGGTGTTATTCTGTGCACAGTAGGCAGACCTCAAACAGTGATAGTATTAAACATATCAATAGATTTCACAGTACAGACCATGTCCTACATCTCTGCTAGGTGCCWGGTATAATTTTGTATTTCCAAATGAATTTTTTTCTCGTGGTTAATGACAGATYCCTGAGTTTACTTGGTGGTAGTTATAGTGCTACCAGATCCGCTGTCCCAGGTCATGTTTTGTTCCACAGAACTGTGCAAATTATTATGTAATAAAATTGGTGTCTCCACTTGATCTCCTATATTTCAATATCAGCTACCAGAAACAGCTACTGGAAACATGTTACTAAATACCATTCCCAAATTACAAATAGTACCCTTTAAATGCACTTAAATACATGAAAGAAGACAAATACAGAGACATTTGTAAAACATTGGTGAGGCCCAAAGACTCAATTGAGGTGTCAGATCTGTATACACACAAACAACAGGAGTGTGTCTCTGAAGAGTCCCCGTTTTTATTTTCCAAGGGACTGATTACCTGCAGAGTAAGTGTCTCCCCACAGTTCTGTGGTCATATTTCTAATGCTTGTGAGAGCACATCCAAAATCCTAAGACTTCCTTCTGTTTGGTAATGGGTATCTCTGGCAACAGAAGCTTCAATCATGAAAATGCCATTTCACTGAATATTTATTTCTCATAGCAATCATTAACTTTCAAAAGTGCACTGTGTCACACTGCCAAGAAAATGCAGTCTTTCCCTAAGGACTTCAGCATCTGAATAGAGACATGACAAAATGACAAAAGACAAAACAGACAGAGGAAGTGAAGTGCAAAATGCAAGATATAAATACAAGGTTTTGAGTTACCTTAAAGGCATTATGTTGGTCTGGTTTTCACATCCATTTCTGCTGCTACTGCTGTCTAGATAGGTGTGGTGTGGAGCTGGGACCTTTGATGTTCCATCAGTTGATCAGTGCACATTATGTTTAAGTACATAGATACTTTATATTTAAATACTTACATACTTGTACACACCTATGTACACATTTATTATACCCAAGTGTGTATAATGATACTACCACAGAATCTGGCACGTGACTTGCTCAATACTTTCACTTTTAGAGGATATTTGTGACCTCACTTCTGAAAAGTTCTCACACCTCCATTGTGTGCAGAAGGCCTTTGATAAGCAGCCCTGCAGGTGGTGAAGTGCCCTTTCTTTGTCTCATGAGCTCCCATTGAGGTTTGGCAGAGAGATAAAGCAGAGCATCACAGTTTCCCCTTCCTCACTGCCATTGCAAGGGCACTTTGGCAGCTCACCCGAACTGCTGAAGCTCTCAGCACAGATTCCTATCATCCCCATTACCACCAAAGGAGCTGCAGGAGCTGATGCTGCAACTGAATATACCCCTGACCCACAAAACAGAGTGAAAACACCACTCYCTACTCAACACAGGGACTTTTGGCATCTGCCACTCCCTTACTTACAGACAAGAGAAACACCCAGTCCCACCAATTCACCTCCCCATGCATCCTCACTCTTCCACTTGCACTGACTCCTCTTTGTCACCTCTGCATTCTCTTGTCTCCCTTCTCTGAGCTCAACTGCCCACAGGAGAAAGGGTTTTTGTGTCTCAGTTACAGGCTGATCGTGGGGGCACCAAAGGCAGGTGAAGTTCTGTTCAGCCCCATGACCACTGGACCTTCTGAAAAATGACCAAAATTTCCAGATTGCTTCCAGATTTATTGTGCAGGAGCTCCAGTTCCGTAAAGCAAAGAAAATGAAAAGGCCACCTTGGGGAAGTCAATCAGAAAGTGATGACACAGAGAAGAAATCCAGAGGCACAGCACTGCCAGCTGGGCAGCCTTGGAGARCACCTCTGCACAGCACCTGCAGGTCAGGTCAGGAGTCCTCAGTCCCATGTTCCTTTRCCACAAACAGTTGTGAAACCCTGAKACAGTAATAATAATRAAGTTTTGCCTTCTATTGKGCTGGCTGGTTCAGAATATAAAAAGCAACCATTGTTTTGCTAGTCTGAAAACTCAAGGTGTGCAGATCTGGACAATAAATTTAAAAGAATTGCTACCATCCAAATGAATATTGATTTAGTTTCATATGATTTTACTTTTTTTCTGTGGCTTATTTACTTGCATTTTAATTGGGAAATCTTTTAAAGCAGYTTAATTGCAAAGTTAAGCCCAGAAAAGCTGCCTCGACATCTCTAATTCGGCCCCTTGTGGYTCTACACTACAATGTAAAGAAACAAGAGAGACCTGCAGCAATCACTACAACTGCACTTCAGTGYTGAAGCTTTGATTTCAGCAGATGTAAAATTAGTGACAACAAAGCAAAGCAAAAATCCTTTTTTCAACCTAACTGCAAACACACCTTCTGTGCTCACAAACATCTGATCTACTTTGTCAGAGCTGTTTAAATCAGAGCTGCAGCTTCAGGAGCATCCCTGCTGGGCTACCTGGGGCTGAGGCAGGGCTGAGGCACAGCACATCCTCACAATTTGGTGCAGGGGTCACAGAGTTTGGGATGCTTAGGGCCCAGAGGGGAGAGGCCTTTGCTTTCTTTCTGTCATAAGCAAGATGAACACCACTCCAGTATAAGATTACTGCACACACCTTTATGATCTGATTGCTGCACTGTAGCAAGCTTTAGATACTGAGGATGAAAAACAGYGTAGATTATTAACTGAGTCTTTTCTCATTTCAGCCATTGCCTATGCAGATACTTCTTATTTGACTCCATGGACTTAACTTCAGGCACYTTCTGAATGGCCTTTTAGCAAAGATTTTTATGGTTTTTAAATGGAGACCTTGGAGAAAAAGAATGTTTTCCCCCATGAGTAAAAGTTACTGTTTAATGATATGAACCATTTGTAGGGAAATACCCACAGTATTGCAGCTAGTGCACTGTTAACACCACAAAAGAGTAGGAAACAAATATTAATCCATACCTCAACTTCAAAAGGACTTTGGATTGAGCAGTTGTCCATAGCATTTTATAGAAACAACACCTAATTTAACTTCATTCTCCATGAAGTGGCAAGAAATTGAGCAGAAGACTGTGAAACAATTCTATACCTATCATAGAGTGCATGTGGACAAATACTAGGTGATTTTGTGTTCTGTATATTCTTATAGAAATATGATCAATGATGTTATTTTTGCTCATATACCTTAAAGCAGGGACACCAACTCTGTGAAAGGGTTCACATTAAAGAGAATCTGCTCCCTTCTCCTGTGTTTCCACCACTTGCCTCAATTTGCTCCTCACTGAAACCCACCACCTGCTCCCCTTGTAGCACCTTCAGTCCACTCAGAGRTCTGCCCAACTCCATCTGCCCCAGTACCCTCCTGATATCTCAGACTAGAATCATTTCTGCCCTGGTCTCTCATAGAAACCCACTAAAACAGTTGTATGTCTCTCTCCTCTTTCCCTTTTCTTAAAAGAAAGTTCCTCTTTCCCTTTTCTTAATAGCTACTCATGGATCTTCCTGACCTTTCAAAGAATCTGCCTTTTTCTTCTTATGGATACAATCAGCTGGCTCTAATCTCTGTCTCATCAGAATTTGGGGGTGCTGCCTGCAGAGGCCAACAGCAAAGATACAAGGACTTCTCATGGAGCTCAGAGACACTGATTAGGTGGGCAGATGTTCTTTCACACAAACAAGAAAACACTCAGTTTTGAAAAAAAAAACCCCAGCTGTTGATAAAAATGCACCAGGAATCGTCTGGATAAAAAACATTCCCAGAAGCAACAGTACTAAGTAGAAAATGTTATTATCCAGATATGGCCTTCCTGAGGCATCCTTCCCTTTCTGGACAAATTCCATGGAAGTCTAAGCTCAGCAAGGTCACTGAAATGATTTGCCTGGCTCCTGTAAGAGGGTCAGTGAAGCAGTAACTGYTCCACGATGCTAGATTGAAATATGTGCCTGCAACACCACACCTGGATGATTCAGAGACCTGCAATGCATGAATCCCCACAAAGATCCATCCTTAAGCATAACCTCTAAATTGTAATTTTATACCAGCCTCTTTTCCACCTGTTTTCTCTTTGCACTGAAATTCCTCCCCCTCAGCTGTGAGCAGTGAATCTTCCTTTAGAACACAGCAATATTTATTGACTGTATTCTTTGTTCACATCTGTCAGACATGGGAAGTCACCACTGCTTTACAAGACTATCAGTTTTAAGTAACGCCATTCATCACAAAATGGAATCGTGTGAGCAACATTTCCTCAACTGCAATGAATTATCCAAGGGTCAGCAAGCCGGAGTCGCGCTTGGCAACACAAACATTGGCCTCAGGTAGCAAACCCATCTTTGCAGCTGTTCTCATCCATATGGGCTCAATGAACTGCAGAGAGTACAGGCCTTTGCTTATTGAGAGTATCTGCTGGAACTATTTCATCTAACCAGCATCATAAAACAACTCTGAAGTAAGGTGAATGCTATTCATCTAAAGCTTGTCTGGTAGCCAGCTGCTGACAGAGGGGGAAATGGAAACGGCAAAGCAGCAGATATGTTCGGGAAGTGCAGGTGCTCCTGCGTGTCAGAACTCAGGGATTAAAACCAGGAGAAGTGGAATCAATGTACCTGTGGTTTCCAGGTCACCCCAACAGTGCTGAACTTCCTGACGAGCGCTTCCCAGGGTCCCTCTGTGCTTTAACAGCATAATGCCCTTTTAATGGACATGCAGATTTGTTCAGCAGCCACACAATTAGCCCTATTTTTGCTCTGAAACAGATTTTATTTATAAACATGGTTTGMAAGTAAGATTATTCTGTGATTAAATACAGACATTTTACCAGAAGCCTCATCACTTGTACACAGCACACACAAGGCTTGAGTTCTCTCTGCCTTCTGATTTTCTCCAGCATTCACTGAGATTTTACTTCCAATAATGAGTCTGCAATAAGTTCATTTGTCTAGAAGACACTGTTGACACCACATTACTTTCCTCAGCCTTGTTTTCATCTCTATTTCCATTRGTATAATCAGATTCTTAGCAGTTTTCTGTTTAAAATAGTGATTGTGCAAACAATTGACCAAATATGTCAGAAGTTCTTATTGAACTGATAACTTTTAATTGCAAAAATACTACCAAACTGTCTTGAAATAAAAAATCAACAGATTTGAAAAATAAGGCCTTTAACAGAAACTCCATACAGAAGAAGCCTAAMGATGCTTCAATTTTCTTTCCTTAATGACATTCAACCTAACAAAATTAACTACAAGCACTCCYAAGAAAAGAAGAAAATCTTGTAATAGAAATACCAAAGCCTTCAAATTCTGTTACTAACAGCACTAATTTTTGAGTAACACTATTGACTCAGTTTGCTTATCTCACAAGCTGTAGCATTTTAATCTGTTCACTCAAAAAAACAGGGACTTTTAGAGGCACTGTCTTTCCAATTTAGGATTATGCTGAGAGAGCCAGACAAGCATCCCAYCTAAGTGATAACAGCCCCATAGATTGTCTTGTTATTAGATAAAATAAGCAAATCCCCTCCAATATGGATCCAGGTACTGGTGGGTTTTAGCAGTGAAATKATAACATTAAAGGATGGCTTCATGACCATATGTATATAAAATTTCATTCTTTCAGATGTTTCCTGGGATGAATTAAATTATGTAAATATATGTTAACAATAATTCATAATATTTTAWTAAAACCTTTTTCTTTCTCTTGGCTTCTTAGAAGTGCAGTCCCAGGTGTCCTTAGGGTGGTGCGTGTTTTGTTTTTACACTTTAAGGACACACAAGGTTATACACTTCATAAGCAAGGAAGCACAACTATTGATATATAATGCAGATAATGATGCTGGGCATCCTTTGTCTGGTATCATTCCCAGTTTTTGCTGGGAGCACTGTTCATCAACAAAGTGACTTGGTATCAAGAAGGGGATTCGCATTTTTCAAGTTTTCTGCCAGCTAGCTATTCTGGGAAAGAAAAAAGTATTTTGATTTTCTTTTTTTTCCCCTCTGGTGGAAGATTAAACAGTGAAGGTGTCTTTACCGTTGACAGATTTTGTGTTAGTAAATGCAATCAAATCTACCTAAGACTCATGCCTCGAGTGAACTTACTCACTGCAAAGTGCATCCCCAGAGACATTGCTCTCCACACCGTCCCYCTGCTTGTTCAGGCTGTGAAAGTTCCTCAAGTTTAAGGTGACCCTTTCTTTAAAATAAAAAATAATAATTTCTTTCTTAAAAAATGTAACRAAGTAGCTGCATAGGAGTTACATAAGAGATATTTTTCAGTGCTTCCAGTTCCAACATCTTCTGGATTCTGGCACAGGTGGGAGGTGAAACAGAAAGTTTCCCCACAGCAAAGCAGCTCAAAGGAGCCCATGTGTGGTGCAATGCTCTGGTTTTCAGGCTGAGCAGAGCAGCCTCTCTGGAGCTTTTGGGCTCTTCCCCCAGTGCTGAGCACATGCCATGATTTCCCTTGCTCTCAGATATCACAGACAGCCCAAGGTCCCAGCTTGAGATCAGATTTCCTTTGGGTACTCTCCCTACACCCCGGATCACTCCCTGTGCTGTGACTGCTCACTCTGCCTTTGCTCTGGGGTCCCGAATGTTGTGCCCAAATGATAGTGAGAGGGACAGAATGGCAGAGATTGGGATGGAAAAGAGCAATATCCATGGTCACAAAGGTAAGAACATGAACACCAATGTATAGGAWCACACTGCACATCCCTTTCAGTTCCTTATTTCCACAGCCCATGATCGGAAGCAGATGATGAAAATGAAATCTTTGACAGGTTCTGTCCAATCATCTGAATTTAGGCATGGACTGAGCATCAGAAGCTATCTTTTCAGTTTTCCTTTGATCTCATTCTTTGCTTCATTAGAACTCCACAAGAATTGTCTGGAAATCATTTTTCTGTACATGAATTGGGACCCAAATAAGAAAGGCTTTWACAGCTTTACATTACTTTTGGTCCCTTGGCTTTTTAGAAGTGCATCAACTTCTGTCAGAAGGTGGTCCCAGCTCCATCCCCTTTGCTGGATGAACCAGTTGTGTGCTGAAGAAAGGCCTGGCAGCTTCCCAGGTAACAGCAAGCAGAACAGAACATGGGTGGTTGGGGTGAAGGGCTGGAAGAAAAGGATACACAGCTTTTGCTGTGCCATGAAATCCACAGCAAAAAGCCAGTCTGGAAAATGGCATGGAAAAACTGCAGACTCTTCAGCCCATTCAGCTGATTGACTCCTTGGGATGGAACTGGGGATACAGAGAGCATKGAAAAATCAAGGATTCTGACCACTGAATGACCTAATGGTCACAGAACTTTGCATAGAACAATCCCCAAATGACTGATTCCACACCCACAAATTAATAATCAACACTCTAAGCCTGACCATAGAGAAAATACACTTGATTAACATAATTCCCTAATATCAAACCAGACATGATTAAGACAATTAATTTTAGTGTTGCTAAATGTTAATACATCCCAAGGTCCCTTCTTCTTTGCCTGTTTACTGTGTCCTCGTCTCTTTTGCTAGAGGTTCTTGTGATAAAGCACTTTTCACTCTAACAAGATCTCTCTTTAGAATAGCATACTTAAATTATTTAAATCTCATCTGGTAAACAACACAGTATTTTTAGCAAAAAAGTAAAAATCATGTTGCTTTCTGAACTAATCCCCAGGGAAATGTTGGATTATACAAACTGGTTTGTTGCTTAGTCAATAGAAGGTGTGCACAAGAAACTCTAAGCACCAGGACATTATGATTAAAACCAAACTGTTAAACCTCTAATTCTATGAAAAAAGAAATGCCAGCAAAAGACCCCTGCAGTAACTGTTAGATGCACACGAAAGTGATGAGAAACACAGAAAAGCTCTTCCCAAAAATAAGACTGTACTTCAAGCATCTGCATAATATCCCTGTACCTTCTGAGGATAAAGAAACAAAAAAGCCTAACCCCTTACAAAAGTGGTCAAAAACTATTCCCATTTTTACCAGCATTAYCAAGGCAAAAACTGCCACTGTTCAGCTGCCGTTGTACCTCACTCACCTCTGGATGGGATGAACCTTTAGAGGTTCCTGGGATGCCAGAGGATAGCATCCTATAGAATGGATGGTGAAAGACCATCCCCCCACAAACATCAGCCCAGCAAATGTCAGAYTGGCATTATAAGAAAAAGGGGAAGACAGAAAATAATCTGCCTGTGCGTAAATCCTGGCCAGGTCTTTGCTCATGAATTAATAACGTCCCATGTTGCAGCAGTGACCCTGCTGCAGCCCTGTGATTCCTGAGCTGGGTGATGTGGCTCTCCAAGTGACACCTCGAACAGGTATCAAAGCTGAACAGCACCAGGGCTTCTCTGTTCTCTCCTGAGGCATCCAGCACTGTCTGCTGGCTTCCACACATCCTCCAGATCAATATTCTCATTTTCTACCCTTTTGTCCCAYTGAAACCTGCAGGAAAGTTCTGAGTGAAGGACAGTTTTATCTTCTTTCCCCAAAGTATCTTTTAACTGGACACAGAATATTTCAGAGGTTGCAGAAATTAGACATGGGAGGGCAGGTACACATGAAGAAACAAGACAGCCATTTATTAGTTTACTACAGCCATTAAAAACCTACAAAGACACTATTTCTGCATGAAAATAAATCAGTTCCTGCTCTTCGAGTCGGTAGGCTCAGTGCAGGCATAAGTTCACTGCTGACATAGYTGATTTAAGAGCCTTTGCTGTGATGGCAGTGTTGGTAAAAGCTTTAACCATAGTTTTTACGATGCTATTAAGTTTTAGTCATTTGTGGATTTTGCAGTATATGAATACTATAGATGCCACCTTAATTAAAAGGTCTTGTCATCTTGTGCAATTAAAAAGAGAAAATGTACTCTCCTATGAATAGCCAGGAACAAATTGAGCAAGCTGCATTATACACGCTAAGTACACAGCAATTTCGTGCCCCTTCCTGTATCACATCTATTCTCCAACATTCAGTACTTTCTAATAATCCTGTTACAATGTTTTATGTTTAATTGACTTATGAAGTACCAGCACTATGGCATCTCTGACCATTAATGAAACCAAGTTAAACAAAGTTCTACTTTGCAAATGCATACAAAGTTTGCATACACAGAGTACAGAAGGAGAACTGCTGCGTCTCTCAGGATTTTCCTGTATAAAYACCCACTAAAAGAGGCTGTTTTTTTCAGAAGAAAATATGTAATGAAAAATCAGACAGTCTCTTCCCAAAGAGTACATAATAAGACAARCATCACTTTAAATAGATTCTAATACCCATGCAACTATTTAGTTGGACAGCATATGCACATAAAGCAGATCACACACATGGCATTCACAGCCTAAACCTGAAAGTGCATTTCTGCAGCCACCAACARTGAATCCCAGCAGATGGTTACCAGCATGGCTCTGCTCTTGTCAGCTGCAAACATGTTCACCTTCATAGGTCTGGCTCTTTGTTTCCCTTTTGACTCCAGCTCAAGGTCTTTCAAGATAATGAAGCAACAAATGATTGGCTGCCTCAAGGTTTGTGCCCAGAGAAGCTCTTCCTTCAGGATCCACAGGTAACTTTTGACCATGCATCTGCAGCCTGTGCCCTTAATGCCCCAGGGTATTATATTGACAGGGCTGCAAGAAATCCAGGCACATCTCCCTGGGCCACTTAGATAGAATCATTCTCAGGATTTTCTCCAGAATTCAGAGTCGATGATATTTATGGTGCTTTTTGACAGACATTCCTATGGGTYCATGCCTCATAGCTGCTGTGTCTGGATCATAAAGAAACTAAATATATCCTCGTTCAGACATCACATACAATTCACATGATCGTTACCATTTGTAAAATACACCAGATCCACYGATGTCAAATGAACCAGAACCTCCTGTCTGGGCCTATTTTTAAAGTTATCTAACTCCATTAGAAAACTTGTCCTTTAAAGGTAGTAGGTAAGTTAGGCTCAAAGGGATGCTATCTCAGGAGTCTTTACCATCTGACAGTCATTCAAATGAAAATGCAAAGTTGGCATGAGCATGGAAACCAATTTTCCCCTTCTGTTCTGCAAACAAGTAGGGCCTACTGCTCAGGAGAGCTGACACCTACCACCATCTAAACAAGTAAAACAGGGGACTTAAGAATGGTACAGGGCTGAGAGSTTACCAGCAGCAGAACAGACCATGCCCTCACCTCTCCACCAGGGAAACAATTCTCCTCCCTGCCACACTCCCCCTTGGTGCTTTGAATCACACAGGAGCTCCCTGCACAGTTGCTCTAGCTTCCARGAAGATCTTCACAATCTGCATAGAAGATCCTGGCTTGCTGCCTTGTCCCTGAAGTGCCCAGTGCTCCCCTACAGAAGGAAACTCCAAAGCTGCTCCTTGAAAGGAGTTTTTCCTCTTACATCCATGCCAASAGCCACCTTTGGGGCTTTGAGCCCCGCAAGCGCCTGTTTTCTGGCTGCTGTGAGCCTGCAGCTTCTCCTTTGAAGTGCAGCAGCCTTTGGGGAGCATCCTGGGGCGCTTCTGACTGCACAGGCAAGCAACAACTGCTGCAGCTTAGACAAGCATATGCTCCAGAGGAAGAGGCACATTCTAGATGAGGGATAAGCAAAGTTTTGATCACAGATAAAGGAGAAAGGTTTGAGAAGGAACTGGAGTAATACTAAGGATGCAGGAGGCTTCAAAGCAAAAAAGTGCAATGATCTTGGCTGTGATAGTGCAAATTATCACAGTATAAGCCAATTAATAATCCAACTGACAAGCTATTGACAATCAGAATAAATACCCTTAGGCATGGCTCCAAGACCCATGGTCCCACAAGTGTTCAGCACTCAGTGAGTGGTCAGTGCAATGCCAGAAACATCCCATCCATTGGGCATGGAAGATGGAGCCACATCACAACATGGGCTGTGCTGGCAGCACCYCTGGGGCTAATGACAGCTCATAGGAGGCTGGTGGCATGACTGGTCTTCAGAGTGCAGAACAATAACATCACTTGTATGTTGAAAAGACAGATAAATGTGTGTTACTATGCAAACTCTTATCAATTCCTGACAGTACTCTCCTCCCTCAAAGCAGATACATCTGTCATGGAGGAGTAGAGCCCAGCCACTCCTCAAAGGCCATTTGTAACACAGCCCCAGGAGGTGCATCTTTGAACTGTGGGCATGAGGCTGAGGGATGTGCTCATATGGATGTGCTCATGTGGATGTGCTCATATGGATGTGCTCATATGGATGTGCTCATATGGATGTGCTCATATGGATGTGCCTTGGAAGCTGGCACTGTAAGTCAATGATACTAGGACAGAGAGCAAAAGACAAAAAAGCCCCAAAGCTGCAAGCTGCAGTACACTGACTCTGAGAAAAAATACACAAAAGTCATCATTAAGAGAGCTTGGCCCKCCTTTGGCACTGATGGAGCAAGCACATCTCATTCCCAGGCTGTGAGCAGCTGCAGCCACTTCCAGCAGTGTGAATGCCCACTGATAACAGGTACAGACACAGACAGGCTGTTCTCAAATGCCCAGTCACCCTGAGGACGGGACCAAGGCAGTTTGAATATAGATTAACAGGCTCCTAACTTTGCTTGTAAGCGTGCTGCACACGGGGGAGGCTAAGGCAGCTGCTTCAACAGTCGCTTAGAACGGCTCCTGTCCATTAAAGAAGGAATAATTCACAGGAAGTTGCTTCAGARTGGATCAATGCACAAAGGAGAGAGGGGAATTCACTATTTTGCAAAACGTATGCACAAGCAATGCATGTGGGCAACTGTGGATTGGTAAACTCTATTCCCCCCCACCCTCCAATAGAGCTGCAGCATCTGTCTAGTCTGAGAAACATAAACACCAYTTAGATACTAACTATGCCACCTTCTGTACAACTCTAGGTAAATTGCTACATGAGATATGAATAGAAACCTATCTTAATTTTAAAAATAAGCAACAGCAACAAAATAAACCCAACAAAAAAAAAAAAGAAAAAAAAACCACAAAAATACAGAATAATCCTGGATTTTACTGACCATTGCCACTAATTTGTGCCCCTCAGTACTGTTTTAAAACGTGAAATATTCTATTACAACCTTTAGGTTAGCATGTGAGAAGGAAGACTGCTSCATCACTTCCTATTTTGGTGCTGATGAGGTATTCTAGACCATTTTTGTGCCATCATTTTACCTAATTCAACTGTATCCAGCATTCAGATGCACAGCTCYTTCTTTTGAGTTACTGTGTGATCCATAACCCTTTGTGGATCCAGTCATGTAAGCCAAAATTAAAGGGGGAAAAAAAAATAAACCAAAAGGGAGAAGAAGTAAGCAGGAAACTACTTGTCTTAAAACCTAGAGGGTGATGCCCCACGCTGCACTGACTGTTCTCATTACCGAGCTCAGTTACTGACCCCTGCATACGAGCAGCTTCAGTGCCTTCCTTTCTGGAGTATGCTGCTTGCTTTTGAACTTGAGATGCTGAGAGACTTTATGAACAGAGCTGTTGTTTTATTTACTCTCAATTAATCATGCTCAACTGTAAACAAAGTGTCTGTTTTAGCTCTGTTGACAATTATCCACTTGTCAACATCTCCCTCAAGTACCTTCAGCATCTGGCAACAGCACAAAACTGCTACATCAAAATGAACATTTTGTCTCAATAAAAAGATAGACGTGTRGCAGGGTTTCATCTGTTTTCTAGCCCATCAACAGTCAGGCTATATTGTCACTGATGCAACCAGACTGGTCTATTCCTGTGGAATATTTATTTACAAAGGGGGAGGGAAGCCAAATTTTGTTGATGTTTGTGAGGCAGACTCACAGCAGACACAAGAGCTCCCACAAAGGCAGAATGCAGCCCTCTATGCTGGTGTCTGCCCTGGGGCTCCTGTTCTGCTGGGGCACGTCCAGTCCCAGCTTCACCAATCACCTTGCCAAAAGCTGCAGAGTAGGACTTGTTTATTTTGTGGTGTTCGGCAAATCCCATTGTAAATGGAGACCACTCGCTGGTGCCTCCCCAAATACTTTCAGTGTGATAATCTTTGCACTATCTGCTCCATGACCTGGGCTTTTCTCAGTCCCTAGGTCTCCCATACTGGTTTGAACTTTGCTGTTTTAAGCTTGTAAGATATAATTATTCCCACTAGCTAAACATCCATCCTGAATTTCAACACAGCCTCCCCTCGTCCTTAAACTGAAAGCTACAAAGTAAGCTACAGATAGTCTGACCCTTTTTGGGTACAGTCAAGTACAAATTGGACACCCCTTTTCTTCTGAGGAGGAAGGAATCCTGTCAGGAAGCCTCTCGAACAGATGAGGAAGCCCCAGGGTGCTTGGCCTATGGAGAACATCCCCTCACACCTCTGAGGCACCAAAACTATGTGCCATGGCTCTGGCTACCTAAAATTGTTAATTTTATTTGAAACTTGATCCCACTATCGCAAAGTAACGGGAAAATCTGACTAACTTCACTGGAAAACACCCTAGCCCTGCACCTTTTCTCCTCAGAACTGTTTTTTCCTCCCAGAATTAAATACTCAGGGGTGCAGGGGAGGGCAGGAGGCTCCATGGAACGGAGCGGGCAGAGCAGGGAGAGCGCACCCGGGTGCCGGGCCACACCTYGCTCTGGGCGGCTCCCGGCTGCTCTCGGCGGGGCCGCCCTGCCACGCGCTAATCAGTCTGGGCTCTGTAATTGATTCTAATGAGCGCGGCTGGCTGGCTCCGAGCGCTCAGCACCGCCCCGAGTTGGCGGCGGCTCCGGCCGCGCTCTCCGCCCGCAGCGCCCGGCCGGACCGCCAGCTTCCCCTTTAACCTCCTCCTTCTCCCTCCACAATTAATTGAGATATCTTTTATACTTGATGTGTTGTAAAATTAATGCCTAATTTATGTAATTAGTCAATTAACTGTATTTCTAGCATATGGTGCCAAATGCCCAGAAGGTGTTCTTGTTTCTCAGGTACTTATTTTGATGTCATGAAATGCAGCTAATTAATTTTACATGCATATTAATTTCGGATCTATTTAGYGGCTCCCTTTGTGAAGGCAGATTTAATATTTATCTTTCTAACCTTTTTGGGCAAATTCCGCGCTCGGTGTTGAAATGGAGGTGACTTTTAAAACACATTTCCATCGGTCTCCCTTTCCTCTGCGGAGCCTCTGCTGACACCKACTCGATCCCTCCTGTGTGATGATGCACAAGGGCTGATTATCTATAGTTTCCCGCGCATCTATAACTGTCGCAAAATACGGGTATTGAATTTAAATCCGATTAATATTTAATATTAAACATTTCTGAGGGAATTTTTGTTTGTTTTTTGCAAAGCACAATATCCCACGGACATTCTTTTTCAAATAGCTGCTTTTAATACAATGCTCCTTGGAAAAATTATGAGAATTGAAGTATTGCCTAACTGGAAAATGAGCGTAATCCTGATCGGTGGCTTCTGATGTTCGCACATCTCCTGACTGCGCTGAGAAACTGCGAGCCCGCTGCCAGCGCGCCCTGCGCTCGGCTGCTCCTGGCCCCGGGAAGCACTCGCGCTCCTCCCCAGCAAAGCGTTCAGGTTACGCTTCTGTCTCTGTCGAAAAGCCATCGCGTTAGATTTCTTCCATAATACTAGGAAGGATGAGATTATGTCTCTTCTTTCCGCATTTTTTTTTCTGCGCAGAGATTAAGGGGTTAATCGCATCGTGGGCTTTCCCTCTCCCCAGATGCTGAGAAAAGATTTAAGTAGAAAAAGAGATGAAACCCGTAGTCTACGCTTCAAATTCCCAGTGATACCCTTTTTCCCTTTGCTGCAGCGGCACTAATTGCCGCATTACACTTATCTCTGGGGTGAAGGGAGATAAAAATGCACCTGGCTGAGAGGCGCGGGACTCTGTGCGTGGGGCGGGTGCGCTGCCGCTGCCCGGCCTCCCGCCGGCCCCGGGGAAACGCTTTCCTGCCGAGCGGCAGGACGGCACTTCGCTCTTTGGGGCGTCTACGCGAGTGCTGTGGCGTCATAAAACTTTTTATTCCCCTTTCTGGATAAATTAATGAGCAATTTAATTAATAAAATCAGAGAGTAGCGTAAGTGCTATGATAATGAAGTTAAATGAGCGCGCAGTAAAATATTCACTAATCCAGCACATTGGCAAATGCCCCCTTAATTCTGCTTAGCACTAAAAGGGTTTTGAGCACCATAATGAGATTCCTCTGTCTGCTAATTAATTGACACTCTCCTGAATATTCATATGTGCTAGCACCAATACGTTCCTAATTGCACCGTGGAATGGATCTCAGAGGAAAGTAAATCGCCATAGACTTAATTAAAATAATGTATGCCAGATCCAGCTCGCTGAAGACGAGACATTTGCCATCAAGCGGTGTAAGAAAGTGGCACCTGGTTTGTAGCGAAAAACGAGGAGAAAATCTTTATCCCTCCCAAGGTGAAGTCAGCAGGGGCTTAGAAGCGCCAGGCTTTTCAGCCTGAAGATCTGAAAGCGAGAGCTTCCCCTTCAACCACCGCTGCCAGTGCGCGACCCGCGAGGGCGGCGCGGAGCCCGGTGGCGGGCGGCGGGGCTGCGCACGGAGAAACCGCGCTCTGCACTTCAGARCGGGGGGAGCGGGCTTTGCACGGCGAGGTGGGAGAAATCTGGTCAGGGATGCCCTCTACAGAAGCGTTCGGGGAAAACCGTTTGTCTCCGGCGAGGGAGGGGAGGAGGGGGAGGCAGGGAAGGAGGGAGGGAGCAGCCACATTTGTAAACTTTTCCTTGAGGGGAATCCGGTGCCTTTGAAGCTCAGTCTCTGAATGGATTGTTCTTTGCACCTCCAGACTAATACTGTGAGCTAATATTGTACATTTAAATTGTTCTGCTGTTAAAAGCGTGGCAAGTTGCGCTGAGAAATGAGTGCCTGCCGCTGCCTGGCCGCGGCCTCCATCCCGCACGGGCGGTGACTGCGCCCGGSGCACCCCGGGGCTCGCTGCGGCGGGCAGGCAGCGCCCGGGCCCGCGCATCCCCCGCTGWCACCGAAATGCAGACGTGAAGCGCTTTGCTAGGTCTTTTCCTTCCCTATCATCTCAGGAAACGAAAAGGAAAATTGGTTTCTTGGAAAAGACAGCTTTTAAAAAAATCACCACAGGTTAGAAACTAAAAAGAGTTTATTTGAAGACATACAAATGCATATTTATTATACACATGTAGGCATTAACAATGTAAATTACACCGCCAGCACTTGCTGGTTGTTTATTCATTAGATCTTTAGAAAATCTACATTGCCTGCAGATAGCGGGATGATAATGTGAAATACACAAGCAGTTTACCCAGGCAGCTCCGCCCGTCTCCGCGCAGCTCTGCGCGGGGCTGCCAACAGGTCCGCGGGGCTCAGCGCCGGCCCTGGGTCCTTTCCGCTACCGGGGGCGCGTCTTACAAGTGTAATTCCACCTTGACGAGGAAACGGCCGTGCCGACTAAAACTGTTGTCACCCAAAATACTGAGGAAGGGTTTTACAGGTCGCGGCTCAAGAGAGAGCGAACTTAAACGGAAATATTCCTAGTAGAAGAAATCCGAAAGGGATCTCCTCTGAATGACAGCTAAGATATCTCGCTCTCAGAGCTAAAAAGCTCTGCCATTCCCATGTAAAATCTTTCCTCGCCAAAAGGGGAAAAAAAATCCTCTATCAAATTCTATCCTCTTTAGCGGTTTGAATGCTGTATGACTACCATATCTCTCGATAATAAATACGGAGAAAAAAAATATATGGGAAGAAATTGCTGCGGGGAAATATCTTCTAAAGTTAGATCCAAAAGAATCTCTTCCAGGAATGAAATATTAAAGAAGGTTAATACGGTTTTTGCTGCAGAGCTGAGGGTTGATGGGAAGACGGGAGCTTTGCTCGCGTCGTGAGTATAGCGGCCGGGAGCTGAGGCGGGTAGAGGATGTCAACAGATGTAAGGAAGCAATGGAAGGCGCTGGGCTCGGGAAACGCAACCAGCCCTTTGGCTGCAGCAGCCAGGCTGCCCTGTCACCATCCCACCCTGCCCTCCCGCCCCGCTGCACCGCCGAGCCGCCTCCCGCAGCGCTCGCAGCCCCGAGCCGGCCCTGCGGATCTCCCTCGCTGCGGGGCGGGCGCCGAGAGCGGCCCCGAGACGGGCCCGCAGCACGGGGAGGAGCGGGCAGCCCCTCTGCCTTTGCGGACACGCGGCGTGGCCGAGAAGCGCTGCCCCTTTCCCGCGGGACGGGCCCGCACCTCGCAGGTGCGAGGGCCGGAGGGGCTCTGGTGGGCGGTGCTGCCCCATCCCATCCCGTCCCGCCGAGGAGCGGCCCGGCAGAGCCGCGGGGGCGGGAAGTTCCGTGCTCGGGAATGGTGTTCCCTGTCCCTGCGCTGCTTGGTGGGTGGCAGCCGGGCGGGGGGCGCTGCGGCAGGAAGGGAAAGCGCAGAGCCCCGGCGCCCACACAGTCACACCACACCCCC
>NW_026623578.1:693802-701469 GCF_030028575.1 Malurus melanocephalus | reverse complement strand
AGCAAGGCTTAGCCGAAACGCAGCCACAACCAGCAGCCTGGAGTTGACTTTCCAAAACGGGGGAAGCTTGCTCAGAGCCTGGCATTGTATTTTGCAGCCTAGGAAACCCTAAGAAGCTGGTACRTCCCCCCTCCCTTCTCTTTTCTCCCAACTGGTTTGTAAATATTAACAAGGTTGTGAGCTATTCTCTCACACAGAGTGGATTTTTTTATCCTTGGAAAACTTCTTGGCTTCCCCCCACAAGCCCTCTCCCACTCCTCCCCTCTGCAAAGCTACGCACCTGCTTSCAGCCACAAGGATTCAAAATCAATATTGTATTTGTCACTTTTCTGTCTCCTTTTCCTCTCTCAACAGCCCTGCTTGCCACTGAGGCGAATTGTGGATTTATGGAGGAAAATTAGCATAAATTATTACCAAATCTGTAAACGTGTGTGGTCTTGCTTGTGGGAAAGGGGGCTATTGCAAACCTTCCATGCAGAAAGGTGGTCTGTGATGGGCTCCATGCAAGGGCTGAATGGCTCTTGCATGAAATAGATTTCCATTRGGTTTGCACATTGATATAATTGACTTATGTGTATTTTATACAGTTTTGCCAACACTTCCTCTGAGCTCCTTATTTAAATTAGACTTCAGAAAAACGTCTATTTGTTTTGGTTTTCCACACAATGGATTTGGATTCACTTTCACCTTCTCCTCCTCCCTAAYGTTCGCTTTCAAAGTAAGAGGCAGATGCTACAAGTTACATTTAAATCTTATATTGCCCATGTCTATCATCTATTGCGTGCTCAGCACGAGTGAAACTTCGGGTATCAATTACTGAGATGACTTCGGCTGCCCTATTCCTCTGCTCACGCATTCCTTTGCAATGAAGAAAAAAAAAAAAGGAAAGAAAAAATCAGGCGCCTTACAGCCATACCTCGTTTGCACTCGGAGTAGCAAATGACAACGGAAGTCGACTTTAACTTTACAACTTGCGGGTTCCTTTTTGCKTCTGGGGTTGGTTTGGTGTAGGTTTTTCTTTCTTCGGAAAGAAAATGTACTGGCAAAAAGAAGAAGAAAAGYATTTGTCAGCTTGTGAATTTTTTGAGCTGTCTTTTTGATAGGCATCCTGGGAGCGAACTTGGGTTAAGAGACAAAACCCGAACTGGGGGGTGTTAGAAGTTGGGGACGGGGAGCTCTGTGTGTGTGTGGGAGGGAAGTGTCCCTTACACCCACATATTTGGAGGCTCTCAATAAAAAAACAGAAGCCTTCTGTCCGGTGTCCTAGGGGATGCTGGGAGGACTCTCTCCAGAGATACAAGAATATTGTCTTTCCTACCCTCTAACGAATGTCCATCGTCTCATCACCCTTTATTCCCCCCCCCCCCCCAAAAAAAAAAAAAAAAAAAAAAAGTTGCAGGCTGCCTCCCTGCCCTGTCCGGCTGGATGAATTATCTCAGAGCCGGTCAACTGAGCAAGGCATCTCTGGGTGCACAAACACTCCCGGGCCCTTCCCTGCAAGAGGGTGGCATGCGGCAGATCTCCACCCCTCCCACAAAAAAAGGGTTCGCTAGCTCGGCAGCGCGGGGCCGGCCGGCYTCTTGGATTTCTAGAAACACAATTATTTGCTCATTATTCTCTAAACGACATCCTGCCCCGAGAGAGAGGGATTAGATGGGACCGAGGGCAGCCGGGTTGGGACGAGGGGAGCACGGTTTAACACACACGAGGTCGGCGCTGGTCGCGGTGTGAAATGCGTTTTGAGTCTCCTGCCAGGTTTGAGGGAGCCCTGCTTGACGGGGTCCGTCCCTCCGAGAAGACGCCAAGGCTCTCGCAGAGCCCGTCTCACAGCAGCCGCTCTGCAYAGAGCCGCCGCCTCTCTCCCTCCCCCAACCCGGCTATTTTTGCTGAATTAAGAAGGTGACATTATTCTTCTTTTCAAGTACTTCTGTTAATATTGAAAAACGTGCCCTTGCATTTCAAGCGCGCGCGCTCAGCCTCAGCAGCCATTTCAATATTAATGAAATTATTTAATCTCCTAAATTCATCGTGTTTAAGTTACGTTTTGGTGAGTTATTGACCGACTCCGAAAATATTGTTAATGGRGTTGATGTGTATTCACCGCAAAGGGCTTCCTCCCAGGGCTCCCAGCTCCCGAGACAATCTTCAGTTCTGGCTCTGGGGTGACAGGATGCACCACAGCCTCGGGAATACACATCATACAAACTTCCCGCGGGTGCCAGGGCAAGCCTGGGACCTTCCGGGCCTGATCTTCCCCCCAGGACACACGGCTGGCAGTGAGCTGCTCGTCTGGGCTGCGGTTCCAGAATCGGGCCTTGGTTCCCGGGGAGGAGGAGGGCGTACCGTGCATCAGAGAGCCGCAACTCGGGTGTTACACATYCTGCCTGCTCCCACACACACAAGTGCGCACCGAGAATCACACAGGCAGGTGCTCGAACAGTCTGAGMTACATCACGCAAATCCCGCAGAAGGCGTCAAGTTGACGATGTTGAGCACAGTGACAGCTGACACGGACCCATTAGCCCAGAGCAGCTCTGCGGGACCCCCCAGCCTCAGGACAGGCCGGCCGGGGRGCGCGCAAGCAGAGCCTCCCGGCCCCGCGAGCAGAGCAGCGGCGTGGAGGGCTGCTCGTTACCGAGCACACCGGGGCTACACCATGCCCAGGAGCCCGCTCGGTCTGGGGTATTCAGAGCARCTCCCACGCCTTTGCCACCAACAGGTCCGCGGAACTCGGATAGCGGTCCTGCTCGGGCTGGGGCGGGATGAGAGAGTGGTGGGGGAGAGTAACTTCCCGGGGCRGCTACCGAGGAGCTCCGATGTTTCCGCTCCTGGAAAGAACCTTCGCTCGGGGAGAGCGGATTTGGCAAAGAGAAAGTCTCTCCTTACCGGGAAAAAGGCTCTCCTTAAGTTAGCCAACAATACAAATCAGATAACAATGCAGAACAAACAGAATACCACAGCCAAGCAATTTCCATGTCAAACATCCCACTGCTCAGTACCTCCATTTGTAAGTGTGAATTGCAGACTAAGCTTCCTGCAAAGTCCACAGAGAGGTTAGTGCATACCTTCCCCCCCACCCCCAGCCAGCGGGTACCATCGCACTGCAATTCCGCTGGCGGAGCCTTTTCACCCCTCGCCTTGTCTTCAAATGGAAATGATTCCCATTGGCCCAAGGTGTCCATGTAAATAGGTGTAAATGAAACCAGATTATGCCTTTCTCTCCAGCCCCCTCCTCCCCGCTCCCCTCCCCCTGCTCCCAAGGCGATTGTCATATGATAGCAAAGAAGTGGCACATTAATGAAGCGCCTCTACAGGGGTCTTTTCTGCTCATGTCACCACATAAAACTATCAGATGGTTAGAGGAAGGACATGGAGGCAACTACTTAGCTCATCGCCGCTGCAGAGAAGCAAACAAGCCTCTGCTACACTCCAGCTGCCGGYGGTGTAAAAGAAGCTGATTCAGCCCGCGGAGGCGAAGGGAGGGGTGTACAAGAGGATTCCCAAAACCGAGCCAGCTCGCTGCCTCCTCAGGACTAAACCGGTGCAGCGTGGCCGCGAAAGGAGGGAGAGACAAGCCGGAGGAGCGGGGTGGGGAAGAGTCCGGACTCCCAGCTGCGTCCCGGATGCGGACTGTCAACTTCCAGCAACTTTAAGGTGGGCATACGCGGGGGCTGGCATGGAGTTGGGTGGGAGACGAGGGGAGGGGATGGGGTCCCCTTCTCTGCGCCGAGACCAGGACACAGAGCTATCACCAGACTAACTTTACGGACGCGGGCTGCTGCGGAAAGGCCAGGCTGAGGGAGGCCRGAGCTGGGAGAGGCACATCGCTTTTCCCCCTCCGGCGGCACAGGGCTCCGGGCTGTTTTCTCCTGCCCTCATCACCCACCCCCCACCAACCCCCCCGCCCCCTTCCGAGGGCTGAGATCCACCGTGTCCCTTCCCTGTGCCCTTCTTTCTCCAGCCCGGCCCCAGACCCACCGGCTGACCCGACTGGGTGTCCGTGTAAATCCTCTCGGACTCACCCCTCTACCCCCTCCTCCCGCCCCCCTCCCCTTCTCGCTGCCCTTCTGCAGATCTCCGCGGGCCGTCTAGCGAAGATGCCTCGCCCGGGCAGAAACACTTACAGTGATCAGAAGCCTCCCTACTCCTACATCTCGCTGACCGCCATGGCGATACAGAGCTCCCCGGAGAAGATGCTGCCCCTGAGCGAGATCTACAAGTTCATCATGGACCGCTTYCCCTACTACCGGGAGAACACWCAGCGCTGGCAGAACTCCCTCCGCCACAACCTCTCCTTCAACGACTGCTTCATTAAGATCCCGCGCCGCCCCGACCAGCCGGGAAAGGGCAGCTTCTGGGCGCTGCACCCCAGCTGCGGGGACATGTTCGAGAACGGCAGCTTCCTGCGCCGCCGCAAGCGCTTCAAGGTGGTCAAGTCGGACCACCTGGCCCCCAGCAAGCCGGCGGACGCGGCGCAGTACCTGCAGCAGCAAGCCAAGTTGCGGCTCAGCGCCCTTGCGGCCACCGGCACCCACCTGCCCCAGATGTCCACGTACAACCTCGGCGTGTCCCAGCCCTCCAGCTTCAAACACCCCTTCGCCATCGAGAACATCATCGCCAGAGAGTATAAGATGCCCGGGGGCCTCGCCTTTTCCACGATGCAGCCCATGCCGGCCGCCTACCCCCTCCCCAATCAGTTGACCACGGTGGGCAGCTCCATTGGCACGGGCTGGCCCCACATGTACAGCTCCGGCATGATCGACACCGCCACCCCCATCTCCATGGCCAGCAGCGAGTACGGCGCCTACGGCGTGCCCATCAAACCTCTCTGCCATGGGGGGCAGACTTTGCCGGCCATCCCCGTCCCCATCAAGCCTACCCCTGCCGCAGTGCCGGCCCTGCCCGCCCTGCCCGCGCCCATCCCCACCATCCTCTCGAACTCGCCTCCCTCCCTCAGCCCCACGTCCTCCCAGACGGCCACCAGCCAAAGCAGCCCGGCCACCCCCAGCGAGACTCTCACCAGCCCGGCGCCCGCCCTGCACTCCGTGGCGGTGCACTGACCCGGGCCGCCCGCATGGACGCTGCCTTCCCTTTTCTCCCAAAGTTTCCTCGGAGCTCTCTTCCCTCCCCATTCTCTCTCTCCTTCCGCTTTTTTCCCCTCTCCTCTGTACTCTTTTCCTCGAAAGCAGAGACAACTCCCCATGGGAAACTGAGGTTTGCCGTTCGCGTGAGCTCCCTTTCCGTTTCGGCCCTTCAGCCCAGCCCTCCCTCGCGGCTCGGTTTCTCCCCTGGTTCTGAACTTTGTTTTCTGCTCTTCTGAGGCGAAAGGAACCGGCCCGGCCCGCCCCCTCCCGCCCGGTAGGAACTGCCACTCGCATCGCTAGTTTTCCAAAAGTACTTCAGGCATCTTCGATTTGTCGGCGACCAGGCAAGCCTGGCTCGGCGATGCCTCTTTCCCTCCCTTTGTCTGGGGAAAAGCAGGGGTTTGTACAGGACCGATCTTCAGTACCGCAAACAAGGGTGTCTGCTGTCACTGCATGAGAGCAGCAGCGTTTCCAGCCTCCAAGCAGCAGMGGCTTGGATCTTGGAAACGCTGGCAAGTGCTCGGTGTCCTTTGTGTGGGTGCGTGTCCCGCTGTTCCGCCGCGGGCAGGGTTTCGGCGGAGCGGGGCTGAGCGGGGCCCGCAGGTGAGGGAGCGGCCGGGGCGGCGCGGACCGGGACCCCCGCAACGGAGCCGCGCCGGGCCACTCACACCACACCGATTATGTTTACAAAGAGCCTGTTTTAATGTAAATACTAAACTTGCATCTGTACTGTAAAYCAGACGAGGTCCCTTCTGCAGTACCTGTTGTAACGTGGATGTTTACTGTAGTTTTCAGGTGAAAGAGAGGGAGGAGTTGACTTGTCTGTTAACTTCTTAYTAACCCGAAGGTTTGGGGACCTGAGGTTTTCTTTGTTGGTGGTTTTTTTTTTCTGTTGTTGTTGTTGTTTTTTTAAATTTTGTAGCTATTTATTTCATAGCTTAAAAACAGGCAACAACAATAATTATAATAAAAATAAACCTGTTACCAAGCACACGACCCGACATAGCTTAAAGAAAAGCTGCTGAAGTCACTGATAAAATGTGGAAAAGTAATACAACAGCAGGTACAAACTGTGGAGGTCATCCTGATTTCTGCTGGAGCTTTGCAGACAAGAGAGAGGGGGCTAGGGAAACTGTAAATGTTTGTGCATATGAATGAATATAAAATGTGTAAAATGCACTTTTGTTTGATATACTCCTTTCTAGTTTTAGGTAGTTTGCTGGAAACTGAACTGTTGTTCTGTTGTGAACTGCTTAAGTTAAGGAAAAAAAAAAAAAAAGAACACCCCCTCCAAACAGCATTAGTGCGTCTATTGAAACTGTAAGGACATTTCTTTTTATTTTTTTTTTCCTGTACAGAATAAGCATGGCATTTTAAATATTGGTGTTCTTGYTCCCAGCATGTGTGTTTTAAGACAAAGGTTAAAAAGTGTCTACATTAAATTATGAACCTAGTCGTCCAAATAATATTTTCTCATTAAAATATGTAAATGCAGATTTAGTTTCTTATTTGTCTTTTTAAAGAGTTTACACAAGAAAGGTAAAAACATTAGTTCATGATGAAGGAATGGTGTTATTCTAATATTTAGATAATGTAAACAGCCTTCTGATGCAAGGTTAGTATAAATATAGTTATTAACATAGCACAACTTCTTGGATAAAATTGTCGTTATTGCCGGTTTAACAAAGGGATAATACATTCTGTTGTGTTTATATCTATATATCTATGCATACACACACATCTGCATTTGTGCCCTGTACCCTTACACCGACTACAAACACGCATTACAGTCATGCCTCTGTGTGTGCAGACTTACCACCTGCTTACTCTCAGTTACATTTTCTCTAAAAAGAGTAAAAATTACTGAGCTTCTGCAATACAGAGCAAACATTTCAAAGAAAACTTTAAAGACTGAGAACACTGAAATTTCGTCACTGGTGTTTTTTCTTACAAGCAGCATGGAAAAATCTTTTTTGAGTTAAAATGAGCTCTGGTAGCCTTTTACCTGGTGTTTAAACCTCCTCGGGCACAAGTTAGTTCCACCACTGCTAGAATTTCTCCATCCCTATTGATAAACAGTTTCCAAAACCAGTAGTTTGCAAAGTGTAACACAATTCTACCCATTTTTCTTTAATTCAGTATACAATCCCTTTCAAAAATTAAGGGCAAAGTAGTTACAATGAAAACTGGATTCTGGGCACTTTCTAGTGGAGTTCTCCAAATCTACTAGGGATTTTACAGGGATTCTGCAACTGTTGATAATTATAGAAGCAATCTAGTGAAATGAGTAAACAAGCACCTTGGAGATGAGGCAGTCTGTGCGTACAGTTACAAGACAACCACATGCTGAAATGCTCCCTAGCAAGRAAACGACATTGTATTCTAATGAAGCGTCAGGATTCACGAATTCTACAGCAATGATGTTACAGAGGTTTTGTCTCTGACTGATCTCTCTCTGAATTTCTGGACCATAAACACAGTAAGTCACATCCCCATTTCCTTACTACGTAGCACAGGGTCCTTGCAAAAGTTTTAAGATTAATGCAGAGGGCAATTAATCCAGTTGCAACCATTAAAAAAAAA
>NW_026623578.1:689821-692757 GCF_030028575.1 Malurus melanocephalus | reverse complement strand
TTTTTTTTTTTTGTGGTTTTGTTTTGTTTTGTTTTCTCTTCTCTCCCCTCGACATGTGACAAGACACCACCCCACAGGACTGAATCCTCTATTGAAGACAGCCAGCTCTTTCTCACTCAGAATATTTATTTTTTTCTCGAACCGCGCCTTGCAGGGAAGGGCGGTCTGTGCCAGGTAGGGAGAAAAGAACTCCCCGGCGACCCCTGAGAGGAGTTTTATGAGCCAGCCTTTTTTCAAAAGTGGTCCTTGGGAAAGGGAGAAAAAACTTAGCAGCTTCATCAACTTCAGTACCGAATTATCTCGGGATCTTAATATAAATGTCACTTTGTAGGTTGGTTTTTTTTTTTTTTTTTGTTTTGTTTTTGTTAACAAAAAGAAATCGAGACTGTGAAGCCTTGGAGGGGCTGTATTTGTTTCTTTTAAACTAACAACAAATTATCTAATTAATATGTTTCAATTACAGCATGAAAAAGAGAGGCTTTGGACCGCCTGCAGTGGGTTTACAATAGCCCCAGAGCCCACTATAAGAACTTACAATAACTTCACATCTGTTTCTTTATTTCCCACTTTTCGAGTCTAAAACTCCTCTTGAAATCACTTCAAACCATGGTCCAAGTTATGAAATATGGTCTCTCTACCAGGGAAAAAAAAAAGGTAGAAAGAAAAAAAGGACAAAACTTTGCAGATCGAGGCTTCATTTGCAAGCTAGAAAGTGAAAGCCCCATTGAAGAGCATTAAACAAATATATTAGAATTCTGTCACTTTATGCAATTGAGTAGATCAAATAAAGGGTCCCAGGCCACTTCATTCACTCTCATTCACTTGAATAGAAAATGCAAAGAATAGCAAACCTAGACTGGGCCACCGATGTAGATTTAGCCCTTTTTTTCTGAGAGACAAAAAGGCTGAATTTTCACAAACACATTGCTGACTCGGGGACTAGGAAACCAGCACTGAAACCCCTTTGGAATTTAAATTCATTTTATCTTCCTCTCTCTTTCTGGGTCCCTTTGCGCTACAGGGCGAGTTGCACTGGCACCCTTGCTTGGAAAAAAAATACAATACAACAAAAAAAAAAAAAAAATAAAGGTTCCAGATTTATGCAGCAGAGCCACAGTACAGTTTGGAAGGTGTCGTTTTTAGTCGTAAAGAGAAAAGAGGGACGATCCACCCTTTGCCCTAAGGATCGCAGCTCCTTCTGGAAACGCCTGGGCAGAGCGGTCCTGCCCGGCTGCTCCGCGGGTCCGCCGCTCCCGGAGCTCCGCGCTCAGCGGGGCTGCCACAGCCGGAGCTCCGCGCACACCGGGGCTGCCACACCCGGGGCACGCCGGGGCTGCCGAGCTGCACGGAGCCAAGGCTGCGGCCTGGGGACTGCAGGGACACCCTCTCCTTTACTCAGTTCGGGCCGCCCYCTCGCTGTGCCCGCAGGCAAAGCCCGGCACTGTGCCCGTGCCGCACATCACAGGGCACGGAGCACAGGACATGGCAGCGCAGCCATGCCCATCTGTGCCAGTGCCCAAAGCAGGGAGCAGCAATGGATAGCAGGGACGTGGCTGCTCTTCTCACAGCGGTGGACAAGAGGGTGCCAACTGCTCTATGTGCATTAAGTGACCCTGCCTTTCCTTCTGCAGCTTTTATACGTGAAGGTGTTTCATGTGCCATCCTTCCTCTGCTGGGACCCTCAGCACCGAGGCAGCCGGAGCAGGGCAAAGCATCTCGGCATCCATGGGAGAGCCTCACCYTCTGCTCCCTTGCATGTCCCTAACATGGGCACACAAACATGCCTGCAAGGTTAACTCACACCACAGCTGTAGGTACTACTAAATAAAGGCTCTTGATTCTGCACTATTTCGTAGAGCCTCAGTATTAATTAAGTAGTAAGTAGAGTATTTTGCATTAATTAGAGCAGCTCCTCAGAGAGACATTACAGCCAAGACTAATCTTATACCACAGGAAAACGCTCAGCATTTCCACTGCCCCCAACTACTGCAGACAGCACAGACCACCTGCATGTACCAGGCTTGTTTGCAAACACCAACCTWTAGACATTTTGTCCCAGGACTGATGTCAAAGCACTTTGGGGACTGCAGCTTCCATCCTCCTTGCTTTCTTTAATGGCTGCTGGATAGACAATAAATAAGTAGGGATTGAGTCCAAAACCTAGACCTGGTTCTAGTCCTGGATGTGCTCACCAGCTCTGGCCTTGACAGCTTAAGGTGCCTTCTCAGACTTAAAAGATCTTTAGTACAACTGCTTCCCACCAGAGCATCTAGGAGCTCTGCTTCCTAGGGCAGTTCTACTGAGCAGGACCTGTTAATTCCATGTTTTAGCAGTCTAAGGTACTAATTAGGGGCACATTTATTCCTACTATTGCAACACCACTGCATTACAAATGAAACATGAAACAAATACAAACTCAAATGAAACAAGCAAAAAATTACCAGAGCCTGTTTTTTGGAATACCTGAACACGAAAGCACACCAAGTCATCCAGCTCTGGCCAAAAATAGTTGCTTTAAAGGTTAGGTCAGGTGGAAATTTTGCTGCAGAATATCAGGGTGGGCAAAACACCCATTTCAGAGCAGGGAAGAAAATTCTCCACTGCTAGCCATAGATGGCAACCATTTCTTCACACAATTGCAAGCCCACCTCTTCCACACCACAGAAGTGCAATTTTTTACCAACTCAAGCAATATCACATCTGACTTGCTCCCGCCTCTTTGTGTTTCTCTCCTGCATGGGCATTGTCTCTTTGTGGCTCTGAYTGTCAAATTTTCAGCTCAGTAAGCTCAGCTTACTGATGTGTGTTCCTGGGAGCAGAGGAGCTGAAAGGTGCCGTCAGCATCCCAGAGACTTTTAACACTTTTGCCTTGTTCTTGGAGACAACCCTCCCTAAGGCTGATGGGGGATGAGCAGTTTGCCCAGGTCTGTCCCACT
>NW_026623578.1:687212-689186 GCF_030028575.1 Malurus melanocephalus | reverse complement strand
GTTACTCAGACACTGATGAGACACTCACACACAGAAGGATGGGAATGGACCTGCATGGACCTGCTGAAGAAGACCACAGACAGTTTGTGTTTCTTCTCAATTTGTGCTGAATGCACTTCAGCCCATGTTGAATATAATTTCATGATTAATGCTTACAATTTTTAGGTTAAGGAAGTTCTCTGGAGAACAGGGAAGATGATCAAGAGAAGGCTAATCCCTGTTACATGTAATTTGATTCACATTGCTGGGTTTTTTTTTGGATCTGTGAGAGCTCTGACAGAGAGAGAGTGGAATTCACACACACATGAAAGCAGATTTTAATTATTTCTACACCTGCAGAAAGTTGTTAATAGTCATATTTATTTCTTTATTGARCTAGTGTCCTCATCTTTGCTAAACCTAGAAGGGTTGGGTATATCTGGAGGCTCAGGAGAGGAAACACTCTCCTGAATGCACACAGGGACAAGCTGGACCMCCCTGAGCTGCGCTCCTCACTAGCCAAAGGATGTGTTATTAAAGCACCTCCTATTCAGCCCTTCATGATTTGCAAGGCTGGCACCAGTATCTTCTCCCAAATTGGAGATGAACTGAGTCCAGCAGAGGAAGACACACAACTCCCACAACAGAAAATTCCCCAGGAGGGGAGGCTTGACCCTTCCTTCTTGCTCTGCCACTGCAGAGTTTTCTCATCTCTCAGGCATAGAGTCCTCTGATGAGAGCACAGCTTCACCCAAGTCATGTTTGCAAATGCCTTATACACAAAGGGTGGGGTTCAGGGTAAAAATTTAATGGCACAAAAATCCCCAGTGAATTAAGTAGAGTAAGAGTTTCACTATTGAGGTTTTTCAGAGCATTTAGATGATTTTCTAATTAGGTAAGTAATTTATCTTTTTCTCAGTTTGGGGTCACAGTCAGTGGAAATGGAAGGTCACACACAGCTGTACACGGGTGCTGCATGGTCATGGCAACTCTGAAAACTTTGGAAAATGTCTACATGATTTTTCATTGTTTTTTAATTGTTAGTTCAATGCTTTCAGACCATAAGCCAGAAACCTTTTCTTTTGCCTCAGATACAAAAGAACTTGACAAAGAAGGACCAAACCCCCACCAAACCATGGGGCTCTGTGTTCCTCTCTGCCTATGACAAGGTTTGGGCGGGTTGGACGTTGGTTTTTTGGTTTTTTTTTTTTGTTTGGTTTTTTGTTTGTTTGTCTGTTTGTTTTAAAAGTTGGTTGTTTTGTTTTATTTGTTTTTTAATTCTTGAAGGAAGAAAGGACAGCTCATAATCTGTTCTTAGGATGTTACTAAGGAATTTTTCAAGATGTGAACTGATCTACCTGAACATTAACAAAACACAGTTCTAAATACTTTTGATAAAACTCTAGAAAGCTTTGAGAAATTCTCTCTTCTGTATTTTGACTCCACATTCTCAATGGTGAGGAATTTTTCAATTCCTTTTGCATAAAAGCCCATTATTTACCTCTCATCAATAATACCTCAGACACATTCCCTCCCTCCTTTTCTAAGAACAAATTGATCACTGGAAATGCTCCAGCATTCAGAGTCTCCAGGATTGTTAGGTAAAGCACCAGGCACTGTAAAGCTTTTGATAAAATCTTACTAATACTGGATTTTCTTCTGACAGTAAGACTAATGCTGAATTTCTGTGAGAAATGCAGAGAGGGTTTAGCTAAATCAGAGCCCTAGAACTGGTTCTGTCCACACAGGAGACACAGCAAGGCCAGAGAGGAGCAGCARGAGCACAAGAGGGCTGGAACTGCTGCTCTGCCCCCACACAGGCAGCACTGGGCAGCACAATGTGGAGAATGGACAGCACCAGCTCCAATCAGGCAGGGCTGACTGCTCTGAAATCACATCATTCTCTTCCTCACTCCTTCACTGAGCAAAATGAGGGACAACAGTAAATTCCATTGTCTGTACATAGTTAGTTATTACAATTTCTCTTACTGCCTA
>NW_026623578.1:665382-687129 GCF_030028575.1 Malurus melanocephalus | reverse complement strand
TTTTTCCCTGTCAGAAGATATACAGAGATATGTCTTTTTATCAGCTTGGCATTACTCTGAGATTTTTCCATAAGCTCAAGATCAGGTTCTTTTGAAGTCATCGCACAGGAATCACCAGGGGCACCTATTGCATGTTCAGATGAAGGCTCTCCATTGGAAAATAAACCCAGTTCTGCCTGTAGCACTCAGATTCTATCAAAGTGCTCCTCTTTCTCTAACTGCATTGATGTGTCCGAGTTGTGTTTCAGAGAAGAGCATTTTCMTCCAAACTGGTCACAGGCATGAATTATAAAACAAAATACATTTCTAAAGAGAAGTAAAGCCTTGTCAGACCACGGAGTGGCTGACAGCCATCAGATCACAGAGCCACCCAGAACATTAGAAAAGCAGAAAGCACATGAGACATCTAGCACTCTCAATCCCTCGTTAGCCCTCCCTTTGCAGTAAGGACTGTGTATTTTGAAGTGCTGCTTTTCCTTTTGTTCAGAATATCCCAAGTCCTTCGACATTATTCTATTTTCCTGAGCATTCTCTTCTGTCAGTTTCTATAACTAAATAAAACAACCCCAAACTGTTTCTCCACGATCAAGCTCTGATTTTTTTTTCTTTCAAAGTAAAGATATACTGCTTAAAAGGACAGTTTTGGGGTCAAATGCCGCTGCAAAGAAACTCAATGGGATGAATTTGGGTCAGTAACAATGCGTTCCTTAGTTCTCAATGCAAGTCAGGGAGGTTATGGTTCTGTGAATGTGGATGTGGCACAGTTGGGTAGGAGGTCAACAGCACAGAGTTAAGTACTATTTTCAGCATTGTCTTCTCCTTCATCCTTTTGTGGGTACAAAGCAGAAGCTGTCAGTATTCATCCACTTGAGCTCTGGAAATACCTCTTGGGAAAGCTGGGAACTGATCTGGTAGAAAAACAGCAAGCATCATTACATAAGCCTGGATCCTCAGAGTGTCCTGGCATAAGGTGGAATTTCTCGTATGTCCCAGAACAGCAATGGTAAAAGCCTTTCTCCCTGGAGTGGGGGATGCAAATCATGCCTGTCCATTTCCTCACAGTGTCAGACGGGAGGAAAGCCTGGCCCTTGCACTGCACACCTTGAGGCAGTGGTTTTGGTCACTGGTTTTGTGTTAGCTCAGGTAATTCACTTACCAGTAGCAGCACAAGTCTTCAGAGAGGCTGATTTATAACCACAGCTCCTCACTGAGACTTAGAAAATGTTCCACTCTTCCAAGCATCTTACACCAGTTACACTGGAACCTTTCTCTYTCTGCTTTAGCAAATAGTAGCTGTATATTTGAAAACAGAAAACTTCTTTGTTACAAATATTTTTTCATTCTACCTAAACATAAATTCTGATGGAATAATGATTGACTCATATTGTCCGTGTGGAGGGAAAACCCCCTAAAATTTTGCTTTAACTAGAGTAAACTGACTGAACAAACACTCATCTCTATAGCAAGCTACCAAGATCTGCTTTGTGTGCTCCTTGTTTTAGCCCAGCAGAGCTGGTGRCATTTCAGTCATGCAGAGCAAGACTGACAAACACAAGTTCATGTATAAACTTCCTGTGCTGCCAAGGTGTGTATGCAAATACCTTCTGTGTGCCCAGAAAGCATCAATCCCATTAGGCTCAAGCAAATGGGCATGAAAATGTCACCAATTTTGCTTTCTTTTCAAAATCAAATCACATTTCTCAATCCCTGAGGAGAACTCAAAACTCTGGGCAATAATATGCCATCTAGTTGTTTGTTCCTTGCAAGGCAGCCAGTAATGCCCAGCAGCATATACAATAGTGCAAACCAAAGGGTGCAGAGTATTCTTGGATGTCTTAATTTCATCTTTCACTTGCTGGCATTGTACAATTAACACAAAATCACTGGAAAAATCAACAATCTGAAAAATATTTCCTAAAATTGCTGTTAAATGTTTTCTCAAGTAGWGGCAGCATCCAGACCCTGACACAATGAAAAATTTAATTTGTTCTTACAGGTCCTCTCAATGACCTTGGTGGGAAGAGCATAAGGATTTCTTTCTGGAAATGCTTTAAGGAGCTATTAGTACTGGGACTCRGGGATCTTTCTCTGGACACAGAGGCTTTTCAAGATTGTACATCCCCTACTTTGTGCTGTTATCCTTTCAGTCCACAATACAAGTCCCATTGATCTCAGTGGGGATGTCTGACAGAGCAGTACTGAAAAGCACACTGTAGTGTAAGCACTGGAATAAATTTACCTGATTCCCTACAGAAAATGGCCTTTGTTCCCTGAGCYATACCTGCCCGAAGAGCCCTCCCCTGCTATTTCTGTATGATAACCTACCCAACAAGAGCAGAGGGAGCAGAGCTGCCTGCTGACTTGTCAGAGGATGCACCCACTGATGGCTGGCTTGTTACTGCCATACACAATGAACAGCACTGAGTTCAGGCTGCCTTTCCCTCGGGGGCTAATTTGAGCCTGGCTTTTCTATCCAGTCAACATTTTAAGAAACCATTTAAGAGGACACTTAAAAAACCTGAGGAACTCGATTAGTAGAAAGAGGATTTCYCCTCCTCTCAAATTTGAGTGAAGCTGGCCAAAACTGTCAACATTGCTTGGGTTGATTGAGAGGAGAAAACAGGCATAAAATATGGTCTCATAAGCCTCACTTTGTTGGCAAACCAGGATAAAACTTCCACATTTAGTTAATAGCACCAAATCCCATTTAGTCACTAGGATTGTCTAGGAAATATTCTCTACCTCCAACACTATCTTAAAAAAATCCAAGTAACACATCAGTCTCATCACTTAACTGAAGTGATTCTGTTCAGCTTCTAGTTCTTGCTCTGAATGATGCAATTTTCAAATGTGTTTTCTCCTTGTCCTACACTTTGTATTGACTGCTTTGAGCTCCGTGTTTAATATCAGCAGATTAATAATGCATCTTACAAAGAGGAATTAGGATGGATTTCATTAATGCTAACAACTTGGCTGTGTTCTCACCATATGAATATACGATAAGTAAAACATTTTTTCATGCCAAATCTTGGGCTTATGAAATACTGAATTATTTTGCTCAAAATCCCTGTCAATTTTCCATTAATTACTGATAAATCAAGAATGCTAAAATGGTGCAGCAAATAATCTCCTCCCATTTGGAACATGTGTGCTCTCTTTGGGACTGGCCTATTTACTACAGCTTGCACAGGCTTGGAAAGAACATGGGATTTCTTTCCTTCATGCTCTGAAAGCATTCAGATTTTTAAAGGTATTTTTTTTTATGTGTTTTCCTACAATTTCACATCACAGGCTTGCATCTTTTTTCCTTTGATCTGAGTGTAGACCAACCCTCCACAGGCAAATAATCCCCTCTCCTCCACATGTGGATGGACCTTTTAACTTGGCTCCCAATTGTTGCAGGTATGGACATCTAATCTCTGGGAGACCTTCTTTCCACAGCAACACTCAGTCAACTGATAACATCATTCATTATTTATTTATAGGACATGAAAATTTGAATTTGTCGCCTAAACTCAAGTCTGTACATTTGTGATTAGAGACAGAATTATTCCACTCAGAAAGAGGAATTCTCTGCTTTTAAGGAACAACAAATATTAATTTATTGTTGCTGAGATTCCAATTATTGCTCAGTACCTGTGGAGACTTGGTAAAGCAAACAGATGTCAAATGACAGGTTTTGCTGTGTGCCATGCCCACAGAAAATGTGATCTCTTRAATGTTTCCTGGTAAAGGCCTGCCYTTTTCAATCCCTGCTCTTTTGSCAGGAAATCCCAGRAYCAGTTCTAACTGGTGGCCATCATATCTACATTTCTGTCGTGAGACACTAACTGCAAATTCTATCTGGCTGTACAGACATAGCCATGTAAAATACATTGAACAACATCTTAAACAGAAAAGAAGGCTGCAGAACTTGATACATTTTCCACAGAAAAACAGGGGGAAAATCCTTCTATCAGTTCAATGTGAAAAAATAAATAAGAGTGAATCAAAACAAAAATGTTTGGAATTGATTCTAAAATATCTGAAGACATGAAAGCCATTAATATTTATGACATCAAATATTAGTTATATTTGATGTCTAACAAAGACTTGTCTGTTTCATTGGAAATAGCTTTCTTATTTTGTCATGAATACAGAGGCAGCCTTATTAATAAAACAAAACACCATAAAGGAAAACAAGCAGAGACTGAAGGTTCTGCTAGTTTTTAAGGGTTTGTATTCTGCTATGTTATGTACTTATTTTTGATGGTTTTCCCCTTAAATTATGAGCTTGGGGAAAGAGAAGAAAATAAGTTGAGTGTAAAGTTTAAACTGCTTATAAATAAGACAGATATGTTTGAAGCTGAATTGCCTTATCTGGGAAAAAAAAAAAAAAAAGAGCTACTACACAACACACTTGAGGATCATAAATCAGTGCACACATAGAATCCCTGAAGCCACCAAGTGGAGCATTGTCCCAGCTGTGGATACAGCCCTGGATATTGCAGCACTGTGATCCCAGAGCCTGAGCAGGACTGGCTGCTGGSGACCCCAGGCTCAGCTGTGTTGGCTAAAATGTCTGCTCACAGCTACCACAGCTCTGGCTTTTGTGGCTCAGAGACAGGACAATCAAAATAGAAATGCACTTCCTACAACTTAGGAAAAGTAGGTTAATACTCCAGCTCATTCATAAACTCCCAAAAGGCCCATAAGGTCTTGCATGGAAAAAAATATTAGAGCAGGTGGGAGCTCAGGACATTGCAGAATCATTTRGGTTGGAAAAGACCTCWAAGATGGAGTCAAATCTTWACAWAGCRCTGCCAAGCCCACCTCTAAACCATGTYCCTCAGTGCCACATCTACACATCTTTCAATGTCTGCAGGAATCTGAACTCCACCACTTACCCTAAGGAGCCTATTCCAGTGCTTGACTGTGCTTTCTATGAAGAAATTTTTCCTAACATTCAACCTAAACCTGCTCTGGCACAACTTAAGTCCGTTTCCTTTGATCCTGTGGCCTGTTACTTGGGGGATGAGGCCAACCCCACCTGGCCACAGCCCCGTGTCAGGGAGTAGAGAACAGTGAGGTCCCCTCTGGTGCTCCTTTTCTCCAGGCTGAACACCCCAACTCCCTCAGCTGCTGCTCACAGGATTTGTGCTGCAGACACTGCCCTGGGCTCTGGGGAGTGCAGCCCTTCTCTGGGTAGGTCTAACACCTGAGCTGGAGTCAGCTCAGAGTTCTTGTATTCACCGAGCTCTCAAGGTGTGGCCTCAGCAGTGCTCAGCACAGCTCAACTGGCCTCAGCCATTGATCCAGCCTATCCATGCAAGCATTTCCCTGTGCCCAGACAGTCTGAAACAGGCCTAGACTGCCTTGAAAGTGTTTGTGTGCCCTCTTCTCTAACTCACAAAGCCCTATGATGCTCTACCATTTAAGTGTCTTTGTAGCTGGTATTTCTGGGACATGACCTACATAATCTTTGCTGCCAAATATTATATGTTTGGCCCCTTTGTGCCTGTTCCCAATAAACAAATTAGTGCCGTTTGCCAAATTCACAATAATGTTGTGCAATTGTGTGTACAAATGTTTGTGAAGRATTTGAATCTTATGGTAGGAGGAATCACAGGAATATCTGAAACTTTGAAAATAAGGAACCTCTGGGAAATGTGCACCTCAGCAGCAGGAAGCYTCAGGCTCAGAAAACAGCACAGAGCTGATGAGYTTTGGATGGAATTCTCTTATCACARAGGGCCTGTACAAAGAYCAGCACCTGGAAGMAGCAAAATAAAAGGGGAGAAATTTRYTCTGAGTACRTGCCYGYACCCTGGAAAKCTGAACTAAGGAAGATATGASTAAAGAGAATGTAAAAGCTCTGCACAGGATGGTTCAATACCTCAGACCTACACTTGCCTACTGCAACCTCAGAAAAGAAGAMAGAAAACTGTTTGGCAATACTCAGGCCAGGCTTAAGCTACAGCAACAGTGCCCTCACCAGCMAGAATTGCTCTTACTGTGCCCTGGCTGCCACTTAGATTTATCTGTGTATTTTATGTCTTCTCTCTGGGTAAGCAGAAAGGTTTTTTTGGGTCGGTACCCTATGTAAATTAGAATACATGAATAAATTGGAAAGCTTATTTAATTATCTGTGGACAAAGGAAGCATGATAGTTGCTTTGAAGAGAAAAATCATTTTGTGAATGAATCAAATTCCAGTAAAAAAAGATGTTGCACCTGCAGTACACTTAGCCTGATGATTTCACCAAGTTTGCTGCCCATTAACCATATTATAATCTTTAAAATATAATTAATTGGTYAGTTGCATAATTCCAACAGCATAGTAGGAGCCCGATGCATTCAGTTTCTGAGGTCAAATGTGGTAAGCTGGAATTTTGCCAGGGCAGGGAATGTCATGGTGTAGATGAAAAYAGTCTGTGCTTTAAGGCTTGAATTTGACTCTGTATTTTGTTRGTATGGGTTGGACCTTTATCTGAGAATAAAGAACCCACCAAATTCCTGTTTGTTGGTTACAGTGTGAGGGATCATGAGAGGGTCAGGACATAAGCCAGGGGTCACTGTCAGTGTGGGACATTTCACCAGCAGATGAGTAACTAAGCCAAAAACCTGGTCCCACTTCTTTGTGTGGTTGAGTGGCTTCTGGGTACAACACTGATGGTTGTGCATCATGGAAACTCTGAGAGATACTTTAAACTCRTGAAAACATCCTGCACTATTTCTCAATGCAGTGAGTATGCTCTGGTGAAGAAACAGGGTCAGAAAGGTACCACTACATCAATCTGGTATGGAGGAGTCATCTGGACATCAGGAATGGACTTCTGTGAGTTAAATCAGATACGTGCCAGCAGAGCTGCAGTACAGTGGTTGTGTAAATTCCTTTAATTAGCAGCCAGTTTTCATCTCTCTGYTGCTGAGGCACGCTGATGCTGTGAAAGCTCTTAGGACAAATCTAAGCCATATTTGCTGGGCTTGTCTATTTATTTACCTTTGGTATTTAAGTGTGTGGAATTCTTATCTGGTGAACTTACGCAGAAACAAAGAGAGAGGGAAAAAAGCAAGACAGAGCCAAGTCAGCTCCTCTGTCGAACCAGCAGATGTTTGCAGTTGAATTGCCAGTGCTCCACAGGTCTGAAACCAGCCCTGAGCCAGGCAGGTTTGTCACTGCACACAAAGGACTCCCAGTGCCCTCACCAGGAGCAGGGAACACAGGAGCCTGTCYCCTCAAAACCTGAGGAAGCAAACATCTATGGGAAGACTTGGAGAAGGCTGGGAGGTCTAAGAAGAATATGGCAAAAAGGAAGAACAACGTGATACCCCTGCAGGATTTAGAGGACTCACACTTAAACCAGACCAACAGCAGAAGGTGGAGATGTGCATGTCAGACGAAACTCATCTTAAACCTTGGCCTTACACATCTTCCTGTCCAGATGGCAAGGGCAAGTGCAGAAAATAGAGAACTATGTTCAAATAAACTATACAGCTTTTTTTTTAAATTTATTGTTTTTAAAGAATGAAAACAAAACTCTGATTTCATCTTTATTAATAAAATTTTAAAAGAGAAAGGTCTGGAATAAATTTTAAAACTGTCTGTGTTGCCTGTATAAATCAGCTTCCTAATAGAGAACCAGCTTTGACATAGACACTGATATTGGCAGTACTGCTGGGCATCTCCCAGCAAAGAGAGCAGTGACTGCAATGTTGCTTCAGTGTTGCCAGCCTTATACTCAACTATAAGAAACTTTTTAGGAAGTTCAACTGGCACAGTATTTCTCCCCCATCAAAATTACACCCAAATGGTACTGGGTGTCAGACCCTCTTGAGATGTTCATGAAGATCAGCAGGTCTCAACTTCAGGTTTTTTTCCTACAGTGAAACCATCAAGTAATTTATCCACTGTTTGGGACTGACCCCAAATCTCCTTTGCTTTGAGCTGATCTGGGGTGGAACAAGGTCCTTCTGTGAGCTGAAAGGCCCCCTTGCAGATGTTTCCATGAGCCTTTTGCAGAAGATGCTCACCAAAAATGTCCCTGGCCTGAGCAAGAGCCTGCTGTTTGCACACCGTGTTTCTGCTGTGCATAAGAAKCTGTAAGGCCGGGTATTGGCTGCATATTTTGTGTGTGAAGATCTGTGCAAGTGAATGTCTCTGTGTCTCTATGTATAGGGATACTCCTTGAATTTGTTTTGGTTTTAAAATGTCCTAGGAATTTAGCTGAACTCTCTCATGGAATCAATTTAAAATAGAAGACCTGGCACGGCTTTACTTGTATATCTTTCTTATGCATTTCTCCATTCAAAATGATAATGTAGACAAACTGTGGACTGCAAAGCGTATTATCCAGCAATATCTCATTATTATGCAAAAAATCAGATATTCACAGCAACTGTCTCATCTATTTATTGTTTGGTTACTCATCTGGAAATTTTAATACTTTCTTCAGGGGCAGGGGCTGGCAATAAAAAAATAGATCTATATATCAAACCTTTAACTTCCAACCATCATTGTGTGCCATAATACAGATGGAGTAGCTATCAGCTCTCTTTACCGTGTTGGTTTATTTACTTCAACTAAGAATAAAGATTTAAAGAGAATACAATAACAAAGTCCACCGTAAGCTAAATTTTCATGCTCCAGAGTGGAAAAAACCTTGACTAACAACAACAATAATAAAGAGTAATCGATAYGCATCACTATGACTAATTAATTTATGAAAACTATAAACCCAACCTTAATAACCTTCAAACTTCCCTGTTTTTTCCAAGTACCTCAGTGGGTCTGATGAAGCACATCMCCAGGCCTGCACCTCTGAATGTGTAGGTCACATCTTGGCTATGAAAGCATTATTCAGAAATTTTGCTCCTGAGTTTAATGAAACACTGAATGAAGTTCACGTTTCACTCCAAGCACCKGAGTGGTCCTATTGAAACCTCCAGCAGGGCTACACATTATCTTTAAAAGGGTTACAGCCCCAAACCAGGGAGTTCAATATGCAAGAACACACAGCTGCTGGGAAGCACTTCAGTCTTGTCACCAAATTCAGCAGCTGCAATTGCAGCAGYAAGAAAGAGGCTTTTGCAGACTGAGCTTGGGAAAGCATTTGAACTGCCATCATGTCACTACAAATTCATATGATGTGCTAATGATATCAGAACAGAATTCTACCTTCTGCAAACTACTAAAGTTTTATTTTAAGGGTACAGCATGTTTTTTTCTCCAGTATTGTACATGAAATACATGATTCAGGAAGAGCAGCCAGACTAAATCAGAGAGTTAGGTGGTAATTATTGCCATGCACATTGGTTTTTAGCCCCCTTGCTATAAAGAATCTTTTGCCTGCAGTGGGGCAGTCCTGAAAGAAAGCAGTAAAACCCYGTGAGTAGTTTTCCTAGCTACACCCATACAGTTAAGATGATTGTCATTTCACATCCACAAACCAGGCTTCATTGTGACAGCTGACTTGGATTGCTATAGACCTACAGAAGAATGCAAATTTGAGGAGGAGACAGAAGAGTTTCAAGGAATAGTATAAATGCTAACCTATTCCAATGTMATTCAGATTTTTCCTGGTTATCTATTTGGAGCAAAAGAAAATCTRGTTTCTACTTACTGCTTTGTTTTGCAAATTAATTAGTGTAGAACTTRGAATCTGAATAAAATAGTAGTGAACATTATGTACTCACTCTCTGCACCCTCAAGTATTACAAAATGAAATGACCCCGATGCTTTTGCAGATTCCCATTGAAATCAAACTTTGTGTTGCTACAGGCATTCAAACACAGCAGATAATGCACAGTATCTTCACTTTACTTTTTAAAATGAGACTTCTTTGCGTGTTGCTTTCTGCTGGAAAACCTGCTGATAGATTTGGCATGCTGATATAATCAAAACAAAGCACTGAGTGTCAGAGTATTCCAATCCCTGYTCACCTCACCTATTGCACACACACTTCAGTCTGCCAAGCATGCATTTTTCTTAAATCTTAATTTTCTTTTGATTGCAATAAAACACCGAAGGATTTTTCATTTCCATAAACGATTTTTGTTTGGGGTAAGCAAACAATGATCACTAAAATGTAGCATTTAAAAGTGAATCCTTCCAAACTAATTCACAGCCCTCCTGTTTGTTCCTGATGCTCCTCAATAGAAGTGACAAGTCAAAAAAAAAGGATGCACTTGCCTTGGAGGGTTACTYAGTTTGGCAGCCAAGAGCTTTGGAAAACTTGTACTGTCTTAAAAAGGAATCTAATGGCATTGCTTGAAACTGGTTGTGAAGCAGCRAGTGATTGATGGGGTTATTACCATCTACTGCTTCTGTTTACTCCAATTTAATCTCGAGTAGAGTTCCTTGTAAATAATCTAGCTGTTGATATTCATTGTCCTTAGCGAAACCAGGAGTAAGGTTCCCCTCCCTGGAAAGAAGGGAGAGGTGGGGAAAAGGTGTTTTAAGATTTAGTTTTATTTCTTCCTGCTGGCAAGGGAGAAACTGTTTGATACAACAACTTGTCTCATTTTTACACAAATCTTCTTACTATATAAGTGCAGGTCAAAAATAGGCCAATTAATTTRTGATCAGAAGAGGGTTAGAAATCTAAAAGTTTAAAGAAGAAGCATGTAAATGCATCTCYTTCATCCAGATGATGTGCCCAAGTRTATGTTCCGTGTGTGGGGTGATCCAAACTACAACACTGTTTTAGAATATGTTACAACAGGCAGGTGTTGTATTTCCATGCTCTCAACTCACATAAACAGCAGTAATAATGTAATTTCACCATGTTGCAACAGAGAGAGCAGAGGAAGATTCCCCCAGTGCTGTTTCCCCATACAAACTGCTGAAGGTATGCAATAATGGCTAAAAWCAATATTTTATTATCTCTAAATGGCTTTGTATGCAACAATTCTTTTTTATTCCTGCTTGTAGATTCTGATCTTTGGATTTACTTGGTACTCGTTTTGTCACCTAGCAGTACAAYCTTTTAGCTGACTCCCTGTGACAATTTGAGGGAAGGTAAACAGTTGGGTTGCTGTTTCCTTGGTTCTGCTATTTCTGCTCTTTTGTGGGGTTTAAAAAGCTGCAGGAGTGGTGAGGAAGTTCTCTGATGATTARATGTGCAAGTGTAAGATACACAGTTGTTGAATTCGGCCCTTGGAGCAATGCTGTYTTCAAATACCTTTGATACACATGGTTCTTGGTTGCTGGTGCTGAGAACCTTCTGTTAGAGTGGCACTGTGCCCAGGCAGGAGGCATCTGACCCCATTTCATTCACCCCTGTGTGTCAGATGGGTGCTCATGGGAGCTGTGCTGAGTCCTCTGGCCTCAATCCCTTTCCCCACACCGATAATGTCCCATCGCTTCTATAAACTACTTCCTTCTTTATCCCATGTGTTAACACTTCCATGCTAAAATAAGAATCTCTGACCCATGGAGAAAGACAGGCAGAGTGTTTGAAGGCACTGGTGGCTGCCAAAAAGACAGGCTGTGAGAAGGCAGACACTTGGGAAACCTACTGAAAGCAGATGGCTTGTCAAAACATATGCTATATAAGAGCACAGCCTGCAGGCACCGAGAGGAAGACAAGCCCATGGCAAACAATGGCATCAAGGAATGACTGAAATCACACAGGAATCACTGCAATGGAGAGCAAAGCCCAAACTGCAGATTCACCCAAGGAAGTGCAGATGAGATTAAATCTGTTCCAAAGTGCATATTAAAATTCATTCCCCAAACAGGAAATGAGAGAGATGCAACATTTTCATGCCAACRGATTTTCCACTTTCTAAAATCTGGCTCTTTCTGCATGGAATAAACTGGTCGCATACTATGAGCCCAAATATTTTAACTAATTTTCACAGTAACTGCTGACTTTGCTTTCRATTACAAAATGTGAAATTCAGGTATTGCCACAGAAGACCTCAGAAAAAAAAACTAATAATAAAGTCAAGCACGAAATATTTGAACAAATCTTAAAATTTAAATTGTTGTCACTTAATGCTGTGTTGTCCATTCTCTTCATATCATTCCTSAAATAGGTGCAAACACATAAGGTAGTTTGGATGCACTGAATGTGTAGGAGCATAATTATTCCTATAGCTGCAGAATTATAGAATGGTTTGTGCCGGAAGGGCCTTTCATGAAGTCTCTTCCTGTGTGTATCACTGGAAATGGTTTCTATGGTAGGAGATGACCACACTAATGGCTGCATGGGGCAGATATTCCTTTCAGACAAACCAACAACCATAAAACAATACCAAAGAAACAGTAAAGGTGGGACCAAAGGACCAATATCAGAGGGATGGACCGACCTACAAACAGTCATTTTAAAGCAGAAAATTCCCATTTCCTTGTGAGGATGAGCACCTTGGTCAGTGCACAAGCATCCACCAAGCAAACAGGGAGCTGTGAAGGAAAGGGCAGGGTACCACGTAAGGTCCATGGGGAAAGATG
The DNA here is from genome assembly GCF_030028575.1 of Malurus melanocephalus. Taxonomy (NCBI): domain Eukaryota; kingdom Metazoa; phylum Chordata; class Aves; order Passeriformes; family Maluridae; genus Malurus; species Malurus melanocephalus. The sequence goes on along the minus strand of NW_026623578.1, from coordinate 674,694 downwards.
AGGACACAGATGTGCCAGCATGACCAGCTAGGAGCACACCCTGACACTATATGGGCTGTGAAAGAAGGTGGCCTCCATAGATGGGAGAGATGTCAAGATGGGCAACCTTTGCTATTTTCCTTCTYAAATAYGCTCTYGTCAGCCAYTGYGCTTCTTTCTAACCCRGCAGTTGGTTTGTCTGGCAGTTGAWGTACATSCAATGAATATCTGCTTTCTTTGGATTCTGGGAAGCCACAGAGGCCTCAAAACTACCWAGAACAGGTAAACAAGAACAAAATACTAAGCTCCAGCAAAAGGCAAAGAGAAAGGGCACAAACATGCTCTGCCTTTAAGAATCAGAATCAAATGAATAATTTAGTCTCTGCTGATGCTTCTGCTAGTAAGCTACTGGGACAAATCCTTTGCAGAGAACAGTGTAGCTGAATTGTTGTGCCTTGATCATTTTTAAGAAGCTAAAGCCACTATGAAAGAACATACCAGGAACTCAGATAATTCTGCTGGTTTACCACTAATGTAAAATTCCAAGTCAATGAGAAGTCCTGGGAAATGATTTACTTGTGTTTGCTTTTGAAATTACCTATACCACTCTTTAGCTTCATTCCTTCAGGAATGCCTATCCTTTTCCTGTGTGTTGGCCCTTGCCTTCCCAACAGAATCATAGCTTTTCATTGAAGAATCTAATTTCTTAGCACTGCAACAGAACATGAACATTTTTCAAATTTCCCAGTGATAGTGAGGGTAGGCTGCTCTTGGTATTTACTACTTAAGTGAATTAAACCAACTCAAATGTGTGATCTCTCCAGACAAAGATGAAGGTTACATAGTTTAAGGATGAAATATAGACCATCCTCTACAAAACCACTGTGTTGCAGTTTAATTAAAAGAATTCATTAAAGTCATGCCCCATCCAAGGTAATTAGTATGCATAATTTATGCTTTGCCTAATACACAAGGGCAGTAGTCTGAATAATAAACTCAAGTTAACCTTAAGTGGAAGAGATTGAATGGTCAGATGTTTATTTAGCTCAGGTTTGCTCAAGAGCTAAGGTTAAAGAGGTGAAATTTTGTTATAGTTAATTAATTTCTTAAATTTTCTTCATAAAATGCTGCCTACCCAGTAGGATGAAATGTTTTTAGGTTTTTTTTTCCTTAAGGAAGGAATCAAGCAAATGTCTGTTGTCCTCATCAGTTACCAGAACACTGAGTATGTGATCATGTATGTGAAGTTTCCAACAAGGATATGACTTGAAGGAAGGTTCCTCTGAAAATTTTCACCACGGAGTAAATGTAGCAAAAGTCTCCAAAACAGCAGCCCTCAAAGTGTAAGTTCACAACCCAAAGTCAGTGGTTTCCATGGCACCCTGACCTACTGCCTTTCCACTGCCTACTAATCCAAGCTCCTGACTCCCTCTCTGGGTTGGTGTTGTAAGAATCGAAGGAAGACAAGCACATCYGATGATGATCAACAAGTCTCAATTTTATTTTGGGACCTCTGCCTTTTTATAATCAAGGTGATAAGCTCATACATATTGCAAAAGCGTAGCTCATCATTGGACAATACAATACCTGTCAATCTCACCCCTATGTGCCCACTTGCGGTTGCATTTCTTCATACCTTTGCTGCCTTCGTCTTTGGCTAATAATAACGATCAGCCCCCCCACATTGCAAAAGCAGCCTCATGTATGCACTTGCGGTTACAGTTCCTCTTTCCCTCGATAATTTTATCCTTCTTACATCCTCATTTGCCTCTTGCTATTGTGTAACAGCAGGCTCCAAAGACACACTGTCCTTGAAGTCCCCTCTAGCTTAATTCAAGCTCAAYTAGCTGAATCTCATCATGTCCTCCTTTACTCAGCAGCCATTCCTCAACAACATTCCCCACAGAGTGGTATCTCCTCAGTTGCTCAGTTTTTTCACTGAAAACCAAATCAGGATATGAAGTGACTAAAAACCCCAACCCAACACCASGCACGCTGTTCTGATGTGTTCTCAGTAGGATTGGGTTCAGTGAGCCCTCCTGTCCACCCATCACTGAGGTGCCCACAGGAGGATGCACAGTGCCTTGAGMTGCTGCTGCTGCTGCTAAAGATTTCACTGACCTTGCTACACCCCAGCACTGAGCAGCTGCAAATGTCTCTCCACAGAACAGAGKGAATCTGCCCCTCCACACACAAATGACAGTACTGGAGCTGTGCTGCTCCTCATGAGACAGCCCCTCTAAACCCCAGGGCCCTGCAGGTCACATCCCGAGCTCCAGTGAGCCCCTGTCATGGAGTTCTGCTCTAGATGAGCAAAGCCAGACCTATGGCTTGGGGATCCTGTGAAAAAACACAGGGATGTCAGGCACATTCGTGATAACAGGATCTCAGTGTTTAGGGGAAGAAATACGAGGCTGGCAAGACAGTCAGATGCCAGATTTGTCACTCCAGCAGAGTAATTATATTAGTGCTCTAGGAAGAGCAAGGAAACAAGATTGACCAAAGACCTTTTCAGCTCCAGATCCTCTTTCAGACAAGAGCCAGTTAAACTTACTCAGGCCAAGCTGTAGACACAGGCAGACAGATATTGATATATGGCTGGGGTGGGATGGRGACATCACAAGAACCACCTCCACATCTGCATTAATCTGCAGCACAAATTCAGCTTTAAGGCATAGAGTGAGACTATGTGGGTTGGTGGAAAGATCTTGTGGGGTGACAGGAGGCAGAGGTAAGTCTGTTTGGCTCAGCAAGATTCAAAATCAAAAGGTCTAAAAGCACTTTATGTGCTACTTTTTCTCCTCTGATGATTTTTTCCCTGGCACAGAAGGGTTGGCTGTGATCTRTTCATCACTCGAAAGCATCAGAAAYGTTCATCTTTATCAAAGGCCAGCTGAACAAATGTGCCTGAAATACAAATTTTACTCTGATGCACAGAGTTCCCTTAATCAGAAGCTCATTAACTGTTACACAGGAGGATTATTTTCCCYAATTTCCTTTGTTTTGTCAACATGTTTGACTTGTTTGCTCTCACATTTCTCCTTAGTCTCTACCCACACTAAGAAGTCCTCATATTTCCAGCCTCTGAAAAAAAACCTGTGCTTGATTTGGTCACATCTTCTATTGCCTGAGTGGGGAAAAATCCTTAAAGTGCGTGGGGTTTGGATTAGGCCTAATGTTCAAAGAGTGTTTTCTGTCCTTTGAACTTACATTTGATTTTTGCTGCCTGTGGCAACAACAGCACAGAAAGTAAAGGAATTTGTCTGAGGTRACTCAGGATCTCTGCAGCTGGAAGTGAACACAGGTTTTTGTGCACCATCCTGTGCTCATGCCAACTTCTTTCCTGAACAGGCAAGTGTAGCTGTGGTACAGAAGATCATGCAATAACCTCCACATGCTTTTTTTTTGAGCTGCATTCTTGAACAATTGTRAAGTATTGTCTGCAGTAGGATTTTYRTTCCAAAASRYAGGTATGATACCAAATTGAATGTTTATTTTGGAGTTTGTATCACCAAATGATCCTTATTTGCTTCCTCTTTTATTTATTTATGGCTTTAAATGACAGTCCAAGTATTGGCTTAGAAATCACCCAGTCCCACACTCCCACTAGGAAGTGGAACTAATAAGAGTTGTCCTGTACAACTAATTGGTGCAGTATGGGAGGCCAGGCCTCAATCTTACTGAAAGTGCTGGCAAAAGACAGCCTATATTTTGCTCTTAAGAAAATTGAATCTATGTTGATTGAAATGAACTCTTAGATCCAACAAAAATCTACTTTCCTTTGGATTAGAATACTCCACTCACATGGGAATCTTTTAGCTTCTGCCACTGTATCTCAGGTAAGGCTTGGCCCCATAATCACTAAAAACCAGTTTGCAGAAATCTGTGTATATAAAGAATTTTTTCAAGTCTTCTGGAATATAAAGAAATAGAGAAATGCCAGCTGGACAATYATTGCATTATTTGTGCTACACATTTCTGACCTTTTATTCTCTTTTCTGTCAACATTCAGGTAAATCAGACTTACTAAATTTTTATGAGGACAAAATGGTGGAAGAAAATAATCCTCAGTCACATATGCACATGCTTGCATTAATTCAATTGCATGAAYTTCTGCCACACAAAAAATCAAAACACAGAGATGTCCAACTTCTAAAACCAAGAACCACCACCTAATAAAACCCACATTTCTAAGACTAAGTAGTAAGCAAGAGATACAAATGTATTTTAGAATAACTGTCCTAACATTTATTTTTCCAACATGTAAAAAAATCTCAATAGTACTTCCAAGGAAGTAAATTTGTGAAAATTGGTCTTGGGAAAACAAAAAGAAAGGTCAGCGAGCAAGCAAATTTTATAAAGAAGARTCTAGTCTGCTTTTGTTAAACTGGAGTCCCACTCAATCCATCAAATTATGCAAAGAGATSAGAGCATTACAGAGACAAATTCATGTCACTAGAGCTCAGGTTCAAACTGCAGATGTTCCAACATCATAAAATACAATTAAAACTAAAGACAAATTTAAATAAACTGTCTCGTATTTCCATATAATAGAAAAAGACAATTTCAATTGGGTATTATTCAGCAATCCCCATACYYAGAGTMTGATCGAAAACCARCATTTCRGACATTCAGATTCTGGGGAAGCAGMTAACTCCTTTCAGTCAGGAAAATCATCAACTAAAGAACAAAAGCAGAGGAATAGGTTTTCTATAATTCCTCAGCATGGATATCATAATTATACTGTTGCACCTTATAAACTGCAAGACAAAGTCATGACAGATTTTATTAATTTTATTAAGGGTTTAAAWWTTTTTTTTAGCTTTTGCAGCCAGATTCACTCCTGAAAAAACAAAATAACTCCATTAATTCAGCTCTTTTCAATCTATTTTTGTAGGAATGTTTCTTTTCCTGAGGTATTTTATGCCCTTAAGAGAGCACAAGGCTCTTTTAAAGAACCRGCCACCCCTCCTCCTYCCCACAGCTCTGCCATCCAGCTCAGTGCCATTACTTTTAATAACGTGGCACGTGTCCAAAGCTTTATCAGTGTCAAATCACTGGGCACCACAGCGAGTCCAAAGGTGCTCAGTGCATGAAGCCATTGACTTCTTTTTCTTGGACTCTATTTCTGGTTTAATTAGAAAAGGATGCACAAATAGAAACAGCTATGAAAATAGTACTTATCCAACAGATTCCTTCAAGGCAGAGTTCTAACAGCAGACACAGCTTCATTAAASTTACAAAATTACACTTCATCCTCTGATTTTTTAGAATTCAAGAACATTTATTGGAGTGCCTATCAGCAGGTCAGTAAACAGAGCACATGAATAACGTACTCAGAGTGAAACTCCTGTGATGCTCTTTCAGTATCTGGAGCAATGCTATTTACAGATCCTGGCTGGAGTGAGTATGCAAGACACTGACATCAATCTTTATCCATTTCAATTACCAACAAAGGTAATATCAGCCAGCACACATTTAGCWTTAGATGGCACATATCTGGGCAGACCTGAGAAGCTGCAGAATAAATATTGATATATTAAAACAGAGTCTATTACTCACCTTCTGAATAAACCACTGATTTTAATTTACCTACAATTTTGCAATAACATCTTTCCAAGGAGGAAATTAGATTTTTACATATCATAGCAAATCACAAAGCCAAAATGTCAACTTCATATATCAAGCAATTACTTGTGCTGTTTATTTTTGGGGRAAATTTTAACATATATTTGCTTAGAAAGCCACATGGGTCCCTCCAAAATAAATAGGGGCTATAATTCTTGCCAAAAAAATCCACAGTTCCAGAGATCTACTCATCAATTTCCTGCAGCATTAATGAGGAAAGGCGCTGAGACAGTCATTCATACTGTCTTTATGATAAGACTAACCTACAGGACAAATCAAGATTAAGGACAAAGGGAAGACAAATGGTTAGAATACAGAACGAGGGGCTTTTAATGCCTCGCTTGAAATTTTTGTTTACTATCTTAAATGTAAKTACTACRCTCAAAGTACACATAAAAATTAAARATATTCTCCAGACAGGAAACTACATATAAAGGAGGGATGGAGGGGTTTTTTATCTCAAGATTTATTTGGCTGGAGTTGGGAGGAGGGGGAAGAGGCCACCAAACTCATTAGTTAGTGAAATTGCACTTKTGAAATTGCTACAAATTACCTTTATAAGAAGAGTTAAGTTCCAGCTAAGAAAGGCAAGGTCAGAAGTCACAGTGACCTGGCTCTCCAAGGACATGCTTTGCCACTATCAAAGGCATGTGAACTTGCTCAGATCTCAAGAAACTCCTTCCAGAAATATCTGCACTCATACTCCTAACGACACAGAACCACATTTCCATCTGAATATTTGGGGTGTTTTGACCTCATGCTGCTTGGAAAAGACCCAGCAACTCAGCCTATTTTAATGCACAAAAATATCTTAAGGAGTCTTACACAYTTAAAAAAGGATTAGAAAAGAAGTRGTAAATTCACCCTCATGTWCCTGAGATTACAAATCCTCGCATAAACCACCCTCARGGAGGGCATGGTTAATAAAATGTGCAGCCCTGTTGGCCTAAAGGACAGTGCCAAACATAAGCCTCTGTCAAACACTCACCTTGCCTCTGCTATAGTCTCCATACTATTCATGCTGAGACCCAGACATTACTTTCTAAAACCTTGTGACATTTTAATTTTCAAAACAGTTCTCTTTTCCAGGCTGAGAGAGTCTRTTTCTAAAAGAAATGTACCAGCACTAGGAAATGATCAGCTTGCTGGACTTAGGCTATAGACACTGGAGATGTTTCTGCCAGTGCTARCCTTGGCACCTAAAGTTTTGGGGGATCAGTCCAGATGAACTTGAGCTGGCTCTCCATGACTCAGCTGAAGTCCAAAAGCAGAGCTGCAGGGTGGATGCTGGCTGAGCCAAGTAGCCTGCCAAGGGCATTCATCACTTCCCATCTCTGTAAACCTGCCCTTAGCAGCTCACAGCTTAGCAAACACAGCCTGCAAACAAGGCCTGGCTTCTGCTCCTCACAGGAGAAACAGAGTTACATGGAGATTTCTGGAGCAATGAACTTTCCATTTCAGTCATGGCACAAACCTTCTCACACAATGAAACGGTCACACCCAGCATTCCATGAAGAATGGTGATTATATTCTCACCTGACTTTGAAAGAAATTGAGGCAAATAGATGATATTCAAATTGCTCCCRTGAATGAGACGGGCAAATAACATCACCCTGTCTTTATTCTCAGACGTGTTTTTATTATTTTTTGTCTACCTTATTTTTCATTCTTTTCTGCKGCTTTTTCTTTCTCTCACAGACACCAGCTTAGTTATTCTCACATTAGCTACTGCCACTTCAGTGGAAATAACAAGACAGAATTTATCACTAAGCCCCTCTAAATGTGCTACTAAGCCCTTCGAGTCCTAATTGATTTAGAAGGCTGGCCCAGCTGATAATGTTCTCTAATCCAGACACTATATGTTTGACCTGCTGGAAAAAAAGAAACTTTTGGAGAGATTTGAAATGTTTCAATCAACTCTCAGGCTTCCTTTGCTCTAACCCTATTCTTGATGTCTGTGCCTGCATCCCTCTGGCCCTGGGCTTGCTCACSAGGGACACGRTGACACCCAGAGCCATSKCCAGATCCCTGCAGGCTCCTCCACWGCCAGTGTTKCTGCTGAGCTCTCTGCTTGTGCCTGCACACCAATGGCACTACACAGCACATTATTTAACCCTCCTTTCCCTCTGTTTACCTTACCCAAGCAGGCAGAAAAGCTGCAAGTTACAGTCTGGTTTTCTCAAAGAATTTTGAAGTTCAGTTTAAAACTCACTCATTATTTTGGTTGTAATTTGGTAAGACACCAGCCAGCACCAGGAGCTACACAGCTGAGTGCCAGCAGATCWGGCTTTTTCTCTGTGAGATGCTCATACAGCTCCACTGCCAGGTTYTCATTATATGAAAATATGCAAACCAAAAAATTCTCCCTTCCAGCTCCCTCCTTCTGGCCTAACCAGATGGCTGAAAACAAACAAACAAATAAATAAAACACTGAGAAAGAAAACCAAAACGAAATAAAAATAAATCCTGCCTGTGTTTTGCTAAGCAGCCAGTTGATAAAATCTCCTGCAAGGTCAAGTGGGCCGGTCCAGACACAGAGCACATTTGACACCTGAACAGGCAGGAAGGGAGCACTGGTCAGTAATGAGTCCCAACTCCAGTCCTGCCTGCTGGTGCGTGGAGGAAAAGGAGTGTGTCTCTTCCACAGCTTGTTTCTTTATTTGGGAAAAGGAAGAGCTGAGGGCAAACCAGAGGGCTCTTTCAGAGCACAGGGGAGACCACRGGGAGTCCAAAAACCCTCATTAAASCCTCCTGGGAAAAATACGAATGCTGACACATTATCTTGCAGAATATCAACAATATTAACCTGTGGGGTTTTTTCTTTCATTAAATGCATACAAACACAGGGACATTAGGAAATTGTAGATTGTCATAAAAACATCACCATGCCCAGAGTCTGAAATACAATGACAGAAAGCTGATAATCAAAGAATATACTGATTTACCAGCCAGACCCATTGCACCATCCACATCCAGTTTGTTTCCTTTCCCTATCAAATKATTACTTTCCTTTGTTGTACCAAACAGTAAATAGGAGTCACAWTAGTAAATTGTAGTTTCCTAATAGTAAATATTGCCAGATTCTCAAAACTTCTTTGAGAAGGATGCTCTGTCTTCAGTGGGGTAAGAAAACTTGAACAATACCCAGTTAGCAAAGCTGTCAGTAGTGAATGGAGCAGGGAGTGTTGTGCTGCTTCYGAAGAATGCAGAAACCAGCCTGACTCATCAATCCCARAGTTAAACATTCYGAGGAAAAACAAAGCCCCTGATAAAAGGGATCARCAAGTGATASTACTGATAASTTATCTAAAGGTGCTGAGCTGACTCAGCCAGCCTGCAGACTGGCAGTTGATCACTTCACACTACCAAAKCCCAGTCCCATTTTCTAATTGCAGGGCCTTCTAACACACCCATTCTTGGAGCGTGCATGGATTCCCCCCTTGTGTGGGGATCCCCCTCAGGATTATTCTTAGAGGATGAGTGCAGATGTGCCCGTGGTTTTTATTGTGGATGAGTAACATCACTTGRTAATTAGTCAAGTGATTATTAGCTTTAATACAATTGTTTCAATAACGCTTCACCAGACTTCCAGTCTGAAATGTTCACATGTCCCTGAAACAGCACATCTGATACTGGCAGGGTTTGCTCAGCTCTCCATCCTTCTGAGGGAAATAAATTTGCTTCTTCACAATTTACTGAGTGTCA